>NC_133178.1:56222500-56365000 GCF_049306965.1 Danio rerio
TTGATGAGTGCCCCCATACAGTTTGATATAGCGGTTGGACCCGGAAGCCGCTTTGCATGATGTCACACTTAACAAGCAACAAACAACAGTGCAGTGGTGTTTTTTTTTTTTTTTTTTAAACATTTGCCGTGTAACAACAATCCCACTCCCACCTGCTGGTAGAAACAGGTACTGCTGAACAGCCAACTATTTAAATACCCGACACAAAAACTGCGTTAAGTTGAATGCGTATGATGTATGTGGTAACTTTAAGTACTTAGATAATAAATAAAATTTATACAACCAATTTACTTTTTTGAAGTGCAACATTTTCCAAAAGATCATCTTTTGACAATACTTAAGCCGGCTTAATACAGGCTTAAGCCCCCTGAGCACCCCTTGGAACATCACTGGATGACAGTACATAAAATTTTATTAGTTTTCAAGATACTAGTATATATCTTAAGTGGCATTTAAAAGCTTAACTTGATTAATTAGGTAAGTTAGGTTAATTAGGCAAATCATTGTGTAATGTGGTTTGTTCTGTAGACAATTGGGGGAAAAAATGCTTAAGGGGACTAATAATATAGACCTTAAACTGGTTTTTAAAAAAAATTGCTTTTATTCTAGCTGAAATACAACAAACAAGACTTTCTGCAGAAGGAAAAATATTATAGAAAATACTGTAAAAAATTGCTTGCTCTGTTAAACATCATTTAGGAAATATCTGAAAAAGAAAATTCACAGAAGGGCTTATAATTTTTACTTTACCTGTATGTATGTATGTATGTATGTATGTGTGTGTGTGTATATATATATATATATATATATATATATATATATATATATATATATATATATATATATATATATATATATTCATTTTTTAACTTTCCATACATCCCAAAACTACTTACTTGACATTAAACTTGAGCAGCTGAACAGCCATGCTCTCGCAGAAGCCCTCTATGGCGAACTTCGAGGCGGTGTAGACGTCATTGAACACCACACCTGCAGAAGAGTTCAACAAACAAAACATTCAAGCCAACAGTACTGCCCTCCTACAGTCACCCAAACCATATGTGCCATATCTGCTCCACAGCTCAATGCCTCTATTGTCCCATTGGACACAGAAGGTTTCAGTCAGCCTTTAAAAGCCTGGCATGTCCGGCTTACCCTGCAGGCCCATGACGCTGCTCATGATGATAATGTGTCCCGCTTGGCGCTTCTTCATGTCCGGCATGACCTCTTTTATCATGCGCACAGTGCCGAAAAAGTTGGTTTCAAACACTCGCTTCATCTCGTCCATGCTGATGCTCTCCACAGGGCCCAGCAAACCCACGCCGGCGTTATTTACTGGAAAGTCAGACAGGAAACACGGTTGGTTACATGGATGTGAAGGTTTCCTGAGGCACTTGGCTGGTATTGATGTATGGCCAGCACAAAACATTTAGTTATAATCAGTCGGGACATCATTCTTAAAGCGATAGTTCACCCAAAAACAAAAGTTTACACATCGTTTACAAACCGCTAAGGGTTTAAACTTACAAATGTCTTTCTTCTGTTGAATACAAAACAAGATATTCTGAAAAATGTTCACATGCTATGAAAAAACATAGGTAAAACATATACTATGGAAGTCAGTGTTAATATTGTTGACGAAAAATTTCCGTCATAAGTTTCTACCAATGAAAATTAGACAAAAACTAAATAAAAATTAATGAATGATGTCTACAACTATAATAAAAAAATACTGACATTTTGTAGACTAATAAAAATGAGATGTGAATGTGATTGGGGATTTTTTTTGGAAAAATTTCTAATAAGAATTTATCTTGTTGTGTGATTTGAGAAGTAACTGATCCACATTAGACATTGGCTGCAATTACATCAACATTTGAGCAGAATAGATTTAGAGGACTAAAATTGTATGAAATTTAGTCAACTGAAACTAGACTAAAACTAAAATGATTCAGAAGACTAAAATATGACTAAAACTAAAATGGATTTTTAGTCAAAAGACTACGACTAAAACTAAATCAAAATTTGATGTCAAAATTAACACTGATGGAAGTCAATGGCTTTCACTGCTTTCACTCAAAAATAAATAAATGAATACATAAATAACATATTTAAAATGAGTCGAATCAATTAGATTTTTTTGGGGGGGAGGACAATTAAATTATTTTATTTAAATTTGTAAAATAATAATAATAATAATTAATTAATTAATCAATTTGTGTTGGAACAACATAAAGGAATTGTGTGGGACCAAGCATTGTCAGCATTGTCAGCATTTTTCAAAATATCTTCTTTTGTGCTCAACAGAAGATAGAGGGCCCTATTGTACACCCGGCGCAAGGTTAGACGCAATTGTTGTTTGCTAGTTTCAGCTTGGCGCAAGAGTCGCTTTGACGTTTTTCACCACACTGTTTGAATAGCAAATGCATTTGCGCTCATATGTGCGCCCATAGGCGTTCTGGTTTAAAAAAGGAGGCGTGTTGAGGCGCACTGCTGGTGCGTTGCTATTTTGAGAAACTTTAATAGATTGTTATATAGACCAAAACAAAGCCGGTCTTAAGTCTAGCGCAGAGCGGGTTAGTTGTGCGCCTCGATTACAAACTGCTTAATACATACAGGATGTTGAGCAATATGCAAATATCTTTACAAATGAAAAAGAATTAAAATATTAAGGATACATAGGATATAATAATTATATATAGCCTATAGACCAATTACCAACCTACGTCACACATGATGTTACACGGGCCCCCGGTTGCAAAAAAAGGACAGGCTGCAATGGGAAAAATGTTGTTTTGTGTGGTAGGATGCCGAATTTGAGTCCAAAAATAGAAAACTTAACTTTTACAATACACCAAACACTGCTTTAATACTGACTGCAGAAGTCTTTGGCTAAATGGGAGCTGAATGAAGTGAGGAGCTAATTAGAAATGCTGGACTCTGCAGTTCTCATGTCATATCAGGTCAGTTCACGCTATGCTGAATCATACACATCACTCGTTTTTTGAATGAAAATGATTTCAGCAAAAACAGTTACATATGGTGAATTAAACTGCGGACACTGAATGCTAAGAATGAAACGTGACAGTTATGTTTATTAAGGTAAACTTGGTTTTATATTCACACATTCATTCAGTGACAACTTGTGACAAACTCCCTATATTGTTTACCACGGCACTTTGAATATTCGGTCTGAAAAAACCTGCAGGTGTGACTTGAAAACAACATTAGCACTGTTTATTTGACTGTGAACAATGTTGTACTTTGATAGTCATTGGCTGTTGCTAATATGATTTCGCTATTTAGAGTTTGCAAATAATATTATTTTGGAATTATATTATTAAGGAGAAAGTCTGAATGTGCGAATATAAAACCAACTTTACCTCTATGTGTAGGTTCACATACCCTGCCGTACAGGTGAAGTTCTCTGTTAGAATGCAGTCGTTTTGCGTGTTGGTGATTAATTACCCTGGGCTTGTATAACGTTAGCTCTGTCTTGTTTCCCTGTCTTTGGCTAGGTGGAATCTCTGTGTTTAGCTCTGGTCATCATGGAGCATTATTTCTTGCACATGACCACAAAGAACAAAATTGTTGGCATATAAAGACTTGTAGACCTTTAACTTCTCTCTTGTAAAATCACTCGGAGCTTCAATGAGATTGTATATTTCGGGCTGGATGCTTGATCATTTCGTCTTATCCAATATTTATTGGGAGGGAGCTATCACAAATGGAGCTGTCAGATGAACGCCGCTCACTTTAATTTTAATTTTGCTGAATCACTGTGCTTGTCACTGGGCGACGAGCTGTTATAATATGCTGTAAGCATTATGTAAATAATATATATAATATGTAAGTAATATATCTTATTTCTAATACAACAACAAACTCTGCACCGCATCTGATGTCATTCCCTCACTGTAAATGCTGGGGCTCCCGGTTGCTGAATGTTTACAAACATGGTAATTGGTCTATAGAATATAAATCTAAAGGATTAAAATATTACAAAACATATTATTTTCTAGCCTACATAAATATAAAAAACAAACTTTCATGCCTTGTTTATCTCGGGAGGCTTTTTCAGTTATTCATAACAATTTGCTTTGGTATAATGTTAATATTATTAGAAGTATTATTTATTATATGCATATTTTTTTTTTATTAAAAACAAGCTTAGATTTGTCCACCTGTCAGGTTTTAGACCATATAGGGCAAAGCATGTGTATTAGGATATAACCTTTTAAGTGTGTTTTTGAACACACTTCGTTATTTTTGTTCATTTATTCATTTTCTGGAAATTGGAACTGAATTTAGAAATAGTTTTGAAACAGATCTTTGCGCTTAACAGTCTAAATTTATTATGTATATGCTAATGGGTGTGTGTGTACAAAACGTTTCCCTATCCACAGGAGTGAAAGTGAAAGTAAATAATGAGGAGGCTCATTTCTCATTCTCACGCTGTAGATGCTCTTTAACTGTTTTCTTGCTAGTGAAGTGTTCAGTTTTTCCACTTATAAAATCCTAAAGTCATGTAAATAGCAAATGCACCATGGCGCAACACATCTGACTCTTAAAGGGAATGGGAGATGATACTCTGATTGGTTTATTCTCAAAATACACCCATAACTCATTAAGAGAAAAAGCTCAACCCTGTTAGACCATGCGCCAAGGTGCAAAGCGTATTTTTCCATCAATAAAATAGCAAAAGTGGACACGGCCTTATTGCTTTAGCGCTCTGCGCTTTGCACTTTGCGAATGGATCATCAAAATAGAGCCCAAAAAGTCAAACAAGTTTAAAACAATTAAAGGGAGAATAAATGATGACAGAGTTTTACTTTTTTGGGCGAACTGTCGTTTTATTTGGCCACAATTGTAAGTCTGAACAGGAAAATCAATTCAAATCAAATCAAAAAGGTAATTTCACTCAAATATTTATATAGTTCATTGTAGTAAATGAGTCCCCCTAATTAAGCCTTGATCCCCCTGAAAGATGGCAAAAGGTGTGGGGTTCATCTTTTTAAAAAGTAAGAAATAGTTTGCTTAATCACTATTAATAGATGAGATGAAACAAAAAAATAATAGATGATATAGATATACATTTAACCAACCCTACAACAGTTCATGCAGCACTGTCGCCTCCCACCAAGAAGTTCGCTGGTTCGAGTGTGCCGGTTTCTTTTACAGTCTAAAGACATGCGCTATAGGTGAATTGGGTTTCCCAGTACTGGGTTGCAGCTGGAAGGCATCTGCTGTATAAAACATATACCAGAAATGTTGGTGGTTCATTCCGCTATGGCGACCTCTGATAAATAAGGAATAAAATCGAAAGAAAATAAAAGAATGAATAGCAGCTGATACCATTGTGAATGCATTAATCACTTCGATGCAGGAAAATATTCATTTAGCTGTGTAAAGCCAGCATATCTAGAGCACTGATTTATGCAGTAAGTGTTCACCGGAAATTTTTTTGTATAAAATAGGTGTGTGAATATACATATAATGTAAAAGTAAAGTAAAATTAGATGCATAGTTTGTATTTCAGGTCTGTGGCTAGCCTGGTAAGGGATAGTTCTTTTTTCTTAAAAAGTGGACATTTTTTCGCGTTCATTCGCCTTATTTTCAATTTAATTTTGAGATTTACTGTAAATGCTGCATTTAGAGTAATTTTAAGCACTATTTTTAGCTGAATTAGCTAGTCGGGTGGTCATCATAACCACACTTTTGATATACCAAAATATTTCATTTATTCTAAGATTTAAAATACAGAATACCATTAGAAAAAAAAAAATAGGAATCTGGTTAAGTTTCAAAATAAAAACTGTAATCTATTTTCATTTGTAAGGAAAATAACAAACTGGTCAGCACATTCAACTTTCCTCAGTCAGAATTTGGCCATTTGAATAATACAAATTTATAGCAATAACAATGTGGAACTTTTTTTAGCCTCTCTTGTAAAACAAATATAAATGAAAATTCATGGATAACAACAATAACAAAAATACTATTTAAATTAACCTTAATATGGCCGCTTTTGGTGCTTCACACCTTTTTATCTGTAATTTTTTTGTTTCAGGAATGTTCTCCAATTTTGAACAAAAGTTACATGTGAAACGTTTCTTTATTTAACAATAATACAGTAGCGAAATAATACTTCACTGAGGTCAGATATGTTTTCTTACACAGCTGGATGAAAAATAATAGCATTGGAATTAACTGATCAGCCGACGTCACACTAAAGTGACACCCAGCAGATTATTTGCTTGGTCTTAAAGCCCAGTCCAGGGGTGGCCAACCATGTTCCTGGACAGCCACCTTCCTGCAGATTTCAGTTGCTACCCATATCAAACACACCTGAACCAATTAATTAGGACCTGAACACCACGTGATAATTACAGGCAGGTGTGTTTGATATGGGTTGCAACTGAAATCTGCAGTAAGGTGGCACTCGATAGGTGTAGTCGATAGGTTATTTTTACAATTTATTATGAAAAAGCAGTCAAAACAGGACAAATGAGCTCATGTATGGGGCAAATTTTGGACCTTCCCAGTGAGAGAACCACCCCCCGGGCTACAGGGCTATTTAATTAGACACCTGCTAAAACATGGGAGTTAAACAGTAATAAAAGCAACCTTTCGTGGTCATCCATTTATTGGTCCAGGAATGCAAACTTTCCCGTTTTGTTTTACATCAAAATCGATCACCTTCGAGAATCACACCTCTGCTGCAACAGCCAATCAGAGGTTACCGTGGTCTCATCTAATCGAAAACTTAAGTAATTTTGAATAACAAATTATAGTTAAATGTAACAGAATTATTAGTCCTGAGTATTTTTCTCCCAATTTCTGTTTTGAGGAAAGATTTAATCAACACATTTCTAAACAATAGTTTTAATAACTCAGTTCTAATAACTTTGTTATGATGACAGTAAATAATATTTGACTAGATATTTTTCAAGACACTTAAAGTTACATTTAAAGGCTTAGCTAGATTATGTCAGTTAGGCAAAGTAGAGTAATTAGGCAAATCAACGTTGGTTTGTTTTGTAGATAATCAAAAAATATATAAAGGGCTAATAATATTGATTTTATAAAAAAAAAATGTTTTTATTTTTGCTGAAATAAAACAAATAAGAATTCTCTAGAAGAAAAAAATATTACTGCAAATACTGTGAAAACAGTATTACTAATAATAGTGATAGGCTAATAATATTGACTTTAACTGTGCGTTTAATTTACAGAAAGATGCATTACACAAACTAACATTACTGAAAAGGCTCAATCCAAATGTCAATTTATAACTCTTCAATTCAATTCGTGCACCAATCCAAGGCTTCGAATGTGGTTTGAAATCCTATTATAGACTTTTGTTAATGCGTCTCAGTCTTAACAGTCCAATAGGATTTGATTAGATGTGTGTGGGGGTTTCCAGGACATCATGTGGCGTGATAATACAACAGGCATTTAGTCAAGAAGGACCACAGGTAGTGAACTTAATTAAACCTGGTGTTAACATGTGTTTAATTGTGCCCCTTGTAACCATCTGTGATCGGATTTCGTCAAGATCTCTTATTTCGTCACGCTCTGCATCACTTTCAGTTGGAGAGCTCAGTGTGAAACAGAAGTACTATTGATTAAATGAAACAATGCTACTGTATGTGGCTTACGAGCAGTGAGTAAGCAAGAAAATGGAAAGGATACTGGCAGCTCGAATTCTGTCATAATCCATGTGTTACAACACAATGATGCATGAAAGTTTTGTGCTTTAGTGCACAACATGTGCTGTAATGATCATGTTAGTCAACTGAGATCTTTTGTGACTCCTTGAATACATTTGACCAGATGAAAATGTGTAATCAAGAAATTAAATAAAATACATTTTGGGTTATCTTTGGACATGGAGGAAAGTGTTGTGTATGAACTGATGTCAGATCCTAATATATATATATATATTCGTATATTTCGTGTATATATATATATATATATATATATATATATATATATATATATATATACATATTAGGGCTGTCAAAATTAGCACGTTAACGCACGTGATTAATTTGAAATATTTAATGCGTAAATAAAATAACACAAAAAACGCAGTTGCAGTTTTCCTGTTGTGGCCGACATGTGTTCAGGGCCGGCGCGTCCATAGAGGCGACCTAGGCGGCCCTAGCGAGCAAACTCCCCGGTCTTCACATCTATCCGCTACACCCACCCTCTCCCTCACAGTCCTCGGCCTTCCATAGGAATAAAACGGCGTGATTGCCGTTTGCCTAGAGTGCCAGTTCTGCTTGCTCCAGCCCTACGTAGGACGCCCTTTTAGAAGGAAAGTTTCAGTATAAAACAATTAATGTCGCATCATGCAATTTTGGGTGTTTCATTTTTAATCTTTAGACTTAAACTGCTGTTTAGCAGTTCACTCCCATTCAGCATATTTTCATTCAGGATGTTTTAATGGAATTTGATACTGCATGGCGAACGAAAAGAAAAACCTCCACATTTCGGGACTCGCGTGGTCATTTAAGATAATCAAAAATCGCTTGATCAGTATAATGAAATAATGAAAAATCTTTATCAGTATTATCCTAATCAAAACAAAGAGTATTGGTTTCCATGTGAATGAAAGTGCCAGATGAATTCGGAAGCTTTCAAAGACATTTCTCTGCCCTTAACCTGCGTCCCTCAAATGTTTCATTTGTCGTGTTTCCCCCCTTTTGTAAAGCGTCTGTTTCACGTTCCTCAGCCATAATTTAGAATGCTTAGTTTAAGGAGATTTGATGGACGCAATCGTGCATGAATCTGAAGGGATCCCTCTCGCTCACCGGCACTGCCCGCGTTGTCTCTCTCCCTCTGTGTGTGTGTGTGTGTGTGTGTGTGTGTGTGTGTGTGTGTGTGTGTGTGTGTGTGGGTATGTGTGTGTGTGTGTGTGTGTGTGTGTGTGTGTGTGTGTGCGTGCGTGCGTGCGTGCGTGTGCGTGCGTGCGTTGGTATGTGTGTGTGCGCGTGTGTGTGTTTGTAGTCCACTTAGAATCCAACATGGAAAGCATTTTTGTTTGTTTTTGGCATGGATTGTTTTTTTTTATTTAAATGGCACTTACATGCCTGTGTTTTTACTTTTGTAATAAATACGGGATTTCGTGATTAATCATGATTAATTACAAATAAGTGTGATTAATCACGTTATTTTTATAATCATTTGACAGCCGTCTAGAAAGAAGGTGTGTTAAGGCGAATTGTTGGCACTTTGTTATTTTAAAGAACTAAAATAGTGCGCAATTGACCAACTGAAAGCTGGTTTAAATTCAGCACAGAGCTTGTTAGTTATGCGCCTATGCAGGTTTAAATGCTTAATACACACAGGATGTACAGCAATACACAAATATCATTACAAATGAAAAAAATTAAAGGAATAAAATAATATTATAGCAGAGTGTGTATAACACCATTTCCTCATCCATGAAAGTAAAGGAGTAAAGAGTAAAAGTAAAGTAAAGAGGCTGAATGGAGGAGGCTCATTCTTTATTCTTGCGCTGCAGATGCTCTGTTTAACTGTTTTCTCACTAGTTCAGTTTTTCCACTACCAAAGTCTGCCATGTAAATAGCAAATGATGATGCAACTGACTTTTAAAGGGAATGGGAGATGAGATTATGATTGGTTTAGTGCACGTTATGCTCAAAACACCTATAACTCCTATAACAACTAGCAAAAGTGGATTCGGACATGTCCTTAATGCTTTCGCGCCATATGCTCTAGACTTTGCGCTTAGATTGGTAAAATAGAGCCCATAGTGTATCCAAATGGATTAAAAGTGTATAACTGCTGTTTAATATACTTAAAAATGCCGTAGAATGTAAATGTGTTGTATAGGTGAATAATATTAGTTCAGTACATGAGTGTAAAATCTTGGTGAAAAACAGGCCATTTGGAAAGAAATTATTTGAATGATTTGAAAAATGTATTTGATTTTATCAGCTCTGCCAATTAGAGTGGTTGAGCTCAAGTGCAACAAGCAGTAATGTTTTAAATCTGTTGTGATATGTCAGATAGTTGAGAGCTGATCAGAAGATTTGATGAGATACTGAAGTATAGATGACGTTGAAAAATTGTAGGTCCATTTAGACGGAAGGGACAAACTGCAAGCTTTGGATGTTTATTTATTCTTGATTTGAATTTGTCAGAGCAGAGCTCATTGATTTTTCACATTCCAAATATGGTCAAAACCAAGTTTTTCATTCATTTGTTCATTTTTCTTCAGCTTGGTCTCTTTATTTATCAGGGGGTCGCCACAGTGGAATGAACCTCCAACTTATCCAGCATATGTTTTACACAGCAGATGCACTTCCAGCTGCAACCCAGTACATACACTACGGCCAATTAAGCTTATTCAATTCACCTGTCTTTGGACTGTGGGGCAAACTGGATCACCCAGAGAAAACCCAAGTGAACATGGGGAGAACATGCAAACTCCACAACGAAATGCCAACTGACCCAGCTGGGACTCAAACCAGTGACCTTCTTGCTGTGAGGGGACAGTGCTAACCACTGAGCCACCGTGATGCACCGGTACGTTCATATCACATTTACCATAAACATTTTCATTTCTGCAGTGCCTAAAAGCATTGACCTCAGCTCTGGTGTGTATTAGTTTTAAGTGTATCATTTCCATAATAAGTTCCCTATTAAGAAGTATGTCAAAGAGCATTACACAAGAGCTTTACACAAGGGAATGTGTTGAATGGGCAAGTTTAGGATGTAAAAGGCCACGAAGCATGTCAAGTGTCATTCTCTCAGAAAACAACTTGCACATACTCATCAGACTTTCCTCTCTTACTTGATTCTGCTGCTCAGAACTTGATCAGCCCATGTTAAAAAAATAAGTACTGTATTTTTCCCCTAGTTCATGAACAAATTCTCTGAGTTGTTTGGCACTGAGCACTCACTGAGTACGTCGATGTGTCTGTCCTTTACACTGTTGACACACTGCCTGACCGATTCATCGCTGCAGATGTCCAGAGGCAGCAGAGTCAGGGTCTGACCATACACTTCACCCGCTGCCTCCACCAGACGGTCCTTCTTCTTCAGGTCTCTCATAGTGGCAATCACTTCAACACAAACCAGACACAAATATTTCATCAGCAACAAAAAAAAAAAAAATGACACAATTAGATCCATTTGTCCTAAAATCACTACAGGATAATGTGGTGTAATTGAGTTTGTGTGTTTTTAGCATTGACACACATTTGCTGAGCCAAAACAGCAGTGTAATCAGTGATCAGTGTTGCTAAAAGAAAAGATAAACTCAACAGATTAAGATTTTTGCGCACTTTGCACTTTGAGCAGCTGAGGGACAGTGACCTAAATCAAGAGCCCATCCCAGATTTAATAATAACTCAACTCATTTGTTTCACAAACTCTACATTGCATGTTTAAATCTACTGTGACTAAATAAATAATTACAATGAATAAAAAAATTAGACATACTTTGTACATGCTATTTTATCAAACCTTCTATTCATTGGAAAATTCCAAAATACTATACACAGTAACTGAAAAAACAACAACTAAGTAAACTATTATAATGGTAAATATCTGTTGACAATAATAAAAAAACTACTACTACTACTAATAATAATAATGTATTTTATAGCATCAAATCAGCATGATAAACAGATTTCTGAAGGAGGGACTGGAATAATAATGCTAAAATTCAGATTTGACAATAAAATTAAATAGCTTTTCAACAGAGAATTCCAAAAAAAACTATTAACAATAATTGAAAAAATACTAAAATAAGTAATTATTACAGATTTTAAATATGTTTAATAATAATAATAATAATAATAATAATAATAATAATAATAATAATAATAATAATGATTATTACAGATTTTAAATATCTGCTGATAATGATAATAATAGCAATAATAATAATAATGATTATTACAGCTTTTAAATATCTGTTGTTGATAATAATAATAATAATAGCAATAATAATAATAATAATAATATAAATAATAATAATAATGTATTTTATAGCATCAAATCAGCATAATATAATGATTTCTGATGCATCATGTCTGATAAAATGATGCTAAAATTCAGGTTTGACATTAAGATCAAATGACATTTTAAAAGCAAACAACATTGTACTATTAAAAGTATAGTATTTATGTTATTGTAGTCTTATTTTTTTTTACTACTCTGGAGACATTTAAGAGATTTCAAAGTTAATGGTTCTCTGGGTTTGCCATTAATAGGTATATGTTTATTTTAGTTTGACTGGAATGAAAAAAAAATACAGTTTTAGGGGTAACGCATTACAAGTTACCCGAGTTACGTAATAGTAACAAGTAAATTAATGCATTACTTGAAAAAATAAAGTAATAATATTTGGGCTACTTTTTAAAAAAATGTGATTCAAGTGTGCAAGTGACTTTTTAGTTCAACTAATTAACTTTTAAAAAATAAAATTGCTGAATTAAAATGATCGTAGTCATGTTGAATCCCGCACGCAATGAGAGAATGCAGGAACAGAAAGAAAGGAAGATGGCATAAGAAGGAAAAGGAAGAGGAAGGAAAAAGGAAGAAGAAAAAAAAAAACCCCCTGCAAGTTCCGACTCAGCCAGGACAGAAAAAGTAATGCAAATGTATCTCCAAAGTAACGTAATGCATTATTTAAAATAAAAACTAACTAAGTAATATATATATACACGCGTGCACTCAGACAACGCGTGCAGTACAGCGCACCCGCTGAGTGACTCACTTCAGATTCATCAACACGCACGATCCAGGGCCAGCCTGTGGCATAGGCAGTATAGGCAAATGCTAAGGGCGCTGTACATCCAGGGGGGCGCCAGAAATGAGCGCGGTTAAGTTGGTTTTGTTTTCGATATTCCTGACACATTCAGTTATAGATGGCAATAACTAAAAAAACCTCTTACCCTAAAAAGATCTAAAGTGTGTTTCCTACAAAAAAAGACAAAGCTGGTTAAGTTTCACAGCTGTCTTTTTCTTTTTTTTTTTTTTGCTTGACATTACGACCACTGCTCTCTTTAACCACTCGCAATATGCGTTTAGCCGGGAGATCTATAAGCATATTACGAGGGCTTAAACGAAGCAGTGGTCATAATGTTGAGTGAAAAAAAGAAAAAGACAGCTGTGAAACATAACCAGCTTTGTCTTTTTTGTAGGAAACACAGTTTAGATCATTATAGGGTAAGAGGTTTTTGAATTATTGCCGTTTATCACTGAATGTGTCAGGAATATAAAAAAAACAAAACCAACTTAACTGCGCTGAGTTAGCGATACTTTGGTGATTCGAGCGTGTGTTTAAACAGACAAATACACTTAAAAATATGTAAACATGTCCCTTCTGCGTGTTTTATTTTATACACAACTAATTTTCTCTTAAATGAGCACAAACAGTTACTAAAGTAGTCAAATGTTTCATTACAGATCAGTGCATTCTTACATGAACACCTCTGTTATCAAACAAAACACAATGAGAGATTCATTTGCTGCTCTTCACTAAATAACTATAGTAACTTTGCAAATCAATTTGCAAATACAATTAAAAGTGAAGTAGATTTTATAGCTTTATTTAATTTCTGTATAGGCCATTGATTTTAATAGGCTAAACCTTTTATTTTATTGTCAATATTTTCTAAAGTTTGCTATGTATTATTTCATTTGAAGCTATTTGTTGTCCCATATTTTTTACATCCCAACGTTGACAGATTGCTTATTAATAAATAGCTATAGGGCTATCTGTTAGTTTTAACGTCACCTAATGTTATGGAAGGGCATAGATGTTATGGAAAATAGTAATATTAATGTAACTACCAACATCATTCCTTCAATAAGCAAATGTTTAAATGTTGGATCTATTCAGCAATGACGTTAATTCCATTGGCATATTTATCTGACGTTTTCCCAGTTTTAGTAGTTGATCAAACAGCTATTTAGTTTCTTATGACTAAATGTATCAGTGGAGTTTACTGCAATGTGGCGGGGCGCCACCTGAAATCTTGCCTAGGGTGCTAAATTGGTTAGGGCCGGGTCTGCACATAAGCAGCGATTTTGGATTACCAAAAGACTACCCGAGTCACAAAATGCGGAGGTTTTTCTTTCCGTTCGCCATCCGGTATAAGTAGTCCTTTATATTTTTATCCAATAATTGTCACGGGGCATGAACAATATGTTGCTGAATGAAAGTGAATTGCTGAACTTCAGTTAAAGTCCTAAAATTCAAATTCAAAAATTCAAATTGAAATTACATGAATCTTTTAAGGAAATGCTGGATAGCCTAGTGATGGAAGATTAAAATATATTGGGGGCTGACTCAACATGAATTCTGTTTTTTAAAAGGATGCAGAACATAAAAACATACAGACGCCCTTAACATCTCATCCGTCAACACACGAGAACAGTACAAACAATCACCAAACATACAAAATGAAGAGAGACAGGCTACTATCTCAGTGGCTACAGCGATAGTTGATCATCAGATGACGACTACGAGATTTTTTTTTTAAGGTGTCAGTGTTGGTATTGTTATTAGATATTGTGGGATCCTCTTCAAGGCTTTTGTGAACCCAGAAAAGAAAGATCTCTGTCCATAAAAGTATTCAGACTGTAGCCGGTAACAGCAAACATCAATTTGTTGCAGATCTGGTGGAACGATCAGTCCTTATATTTAGTTTTGATTTAGGGCTGCTGAGGTAGCACTATTTAAAATAAGAAAATACAGTTTAATCCCTGTGTTCATGTAATTTTGAAATGATAAAGCATTAGAGAGTGATAAAACAAAACAATGATATGTCCATCCAGAAAGTCTATAGTGGATCTTTTAGGCCCGATTGTACAGTCTAGCTATTGGATTCACGATATCATTTGTTGTGAGTGACCAAACAGGCAAACAATATGACAACCCAGCAGGCACACAACATCATAAGATGTTAATATTAGGTTAGATTTAGGTCATGACGTCAGGTGACAAAAAATCGATGTCTAGTCAACGTCTTAAGGACAACGTTGTTTTGATGTCCAATAGCGACATTTTTACAAATTACGTTGATATTTGGTTGATTTTAGGTTGTGTTGGAAAGTTGATAGATGTCATAGTGGTAATGTCCACACAATGTCAAGGTGTAACATGATTAGACGTTGATTTTTGGTTGTATTGGAAAGTGACCACAATCCAACATCTGATAGATGCCATAGTGGTAATGTCCATACAATGTCAAGGTGTAGCATGATTAGACGTTGATATTTGGTTGATTTTAGGTAGGACATTAATGTTAACCTGATGTTGGGTTCTGACGTCCACCCAATTTTATTTTCCAAACAAAATCCAACATCCCCATAAAAAAAATGGGGTACAACGTCAATATGACATCATGCTGATGTCCTGTGCCTGCAGGAAGGGGACAAAGATATGGCATGAAGATAAGATTCAGAAACAGAAAGAGACAAATTTGTCCTAATTTTCCTATAAACCAATAGCCTTTGTTTATAGACATTGTGAACATGTTCACAATAAGTAAGCTGAGAATCCAGACTGATTCTCAAATATTGATATTAGCTATATTGAAATATTTAATAGATATAGAAATATTGAATGTAGATACAATGGTTTTTGATTTGAAAAAAATGATGGGATTGGAAATGGATAATGTTTGCCTAGATGAGTAAAAGTACATACATTCTGTTTTCTTAACATTAATATTCAAATGATTGTCTTGCAGCCATTGATGTAAATGCTGAAGATCTGTATTTAATTTATTGTAAGTTGTGTCTGTTTGATCCAGACACAAAGTACAGTGTCATCAGCGTACAATAAAAAAACATGAATTATTTTACTGTATTCCATCATGGATAAAAGTGTTAACTAAATGCAGACACACATATTTAACTTGGACTTCAATGTTTACATAATAGTTTGCATTGGCTTACTTCAGCTATTAATTTGCTGTGTCTTTCTCTATGGCCCTATCTGACCTTGAGCATGTTGTGGCTTGACTGTCTTATCACATCCTCCACAGTGTCAAGCTCCATTCATTGTGCAGATTATCACAGTCTGTCAACAGTCTGCATCCATCATCAGTCACCGTGCAGCTGCTGCTGGAAAGAGCATGAGAGTGTAATGCATCTGTAAGGTGACGATGGAGACGCAGCTGCTAGCAGATCTGCATTCCTGACGTCTCGGGCTAGATTTCACTCGCATACTAAAGCTCTACTTGAAGAAATTAATTCTTACAACACACAAGCCCTGTGTGGCCAAACTAGGCCACAGAATAAATGCGTTTGCGAGAACAACCGCCTCATTGTTGATGCTGTTGTTTTAGAGTAAGACTTGAGGCAGATTAAACATTCTTGAATGAGCCACTCTCTCTTGTAATTGGATTTTTTTTCCCTTTGGCTTCTTTGAAGTTGGCATATATCACTGCTCCTCATTATGAGCAGAACCAATGAAATGTTTAATCTCAGAGGATTTTGTTTTCCACTGTTGCAATGCTCTGAAAATGAGAACAAAGTTCAAACCGGTTTCATTTAAAAGATGAGATAGAATAAACGAAATTTGGTAGATGGAAAAGCTACTATCATGAGAGTTTTATTTATGCATTTTATTTGTTAAAATCAGTTATTTATTTTATTATTATTATTAACAGCGTAGAGGCTGAAAAACAATATTATGAAACATATCAATTCAACCACCTCCTCTCCATTGTCTGTCACAACCATTGCAGGTCTTTCAGTCTCTGCTAATGAGCTGATGATCTGAATCAGGTGTGTTTGGTTAAGGAGACATGGAAATGTGCAGAGCTGGTAGTCATCCAGGAATGTGGTTGAGAAACACTGATGTAGACAAACAAATAAATAAATAAAAGTCTCATTCATTCATTAATTTTCTTGTCGACTTAGTCTCTTTATTAATCCGGGGTCGCCACAGTGGAATGAACCGCCAACTTATCCAGCACATTTTTATGCAGCGGATGCCCTTCCAGCCGCAACCCATCTCTGGGAAACATCCACACACACTCATTCACACACACACTCATACACTACAGACAATTTAGCCTACTCAATTCACCTGTACCGCATGTCTTTGGACTGTGGGGGAAACCGGAGCACCCGATAGAAACCCATGCGAACGCAGGGAGAACATGCAAACTCCACATAGAAACGCCAACTGAGCTAAGACTCGAATCAGCAACCCAGAGACCTTCTTACTGTGAGTCGACAGCACTACCTACTGCGCCACTTCGTCGCCACTAAACCTACTCATTAATGGTCATTTCACACTGGGCTTTAGGCCCCGTTTACACTAGTGCGTTTAAGTTTTAAAATGGCGTTTTAGATCAAAAAACGATCTGCGTCCACACTAGCATTTCACCTAGCGTTTCTGAACATATCTCCGTCCACACAACGCCACCAAAAACGTTTATCACGTGACCATTCATGCACTCTCTGCATGCACGTTCTAGTATAAACAGGAAGCATGTGTCTCGCTCGGCATTTGGTTATTGTTGGTCAACAAACGCCGGTTGAACAATGAAAGCGATGGTAAAGAAAGCAGGGGAGGTATTTTTGTGGACAGACGACGAGGTCGAGTTATTACTAAACGTAACAAATGAATAACTGCACAATGGCACCTAAAACAGACAATAGTGCAAACAACGCTCCCATTTCTATGTCCATGTTGTTGTTTACAGTGAAGGCTGGTCTGCTGTCTTCTGGTAGCATTAAAGCCATGTGTTATAGTCATGTGATAGGGGCTTGACGAATAAGGGAAGGATACACAATGACACCAAAGCCTCAATCAGGTATCAAATCTCAGCAGCCCCGTCTTCGTTTTCAGATGTCTATGTTTTCCCCCATCCACACTGAGACGGAGCAGCAGCATTTTTGAATGAAAACGGGATCTCCAGGGTTTCCAAAATGCTCCGTTTTTGGTATTTGAAAACTCCGGCGTAGTGTGGACGGATTGCGTAACTTTAGCAAAACTTATGCGTTTTCAAACTAAAACGCATTAGTGTAAACGAGGCCTTGGTGTCAACCTTTTTTACGAAGGGCATGTCTGAAGTTGTGGCTAATGGGATCGTCAAAGCCTCAACAGTCAAAGAAATTAGAGTGCAATTGGCTACTCTCTGAGCTGGGGTATTTGCATAAAGCGATCTGATTGGCTGATGCATCCCTTGACGCTTGAAAAGTTAAGAAATTCACAACCTTTGCAGCGAACAACGCCGATGAAATGGCACAGACGAATCCACAACTCACTTTGGCAATGCTTGACATCATTCATTCAAAGTGAATGGAAAGCGTTAACACTGACACCCCATGTGAATTTGGCATAGGGGATATGTAACCAAAAATGAAAAGGGAAAGTTTAAAAACTGTATGATTGTCTTTCCTTCTCGAAAATGTAACAAGATATTTTGAAATATGTTAGCAATTACTTTGTTTACATTAGCCCTTGACGTACCTATAGTAGTTTATCAAAGAATCTCAAACAGGTTTGGAGGGTGACTAAACAATAACAGAATCTGTATTATGGGGTGAACTCTGCCCCTTTAAGTAAAATTAAAAGGCAATTTGACTTTGTATATCAATAGTAAAGACCATATTATAGGTCAAGCTTCATTTCCCAATCCATCCAGGCCCTATAAATCTCGAAGACCCCTTGTGTGAAGCATTTGATCGACATTAATGAGTCTTTGGATGAAGCCGAGTAGGAGATAACAAACCTTCAATGGTTTCACCCTGCTCAGTGTGCAGATGAAGTCTTCAGACGACCCTTGCTTTAGAGCCCTCACTTGTACAGGTCTCAAACTTTGTCCCTCTCCCAACACTCATTCCAGTGTGTGAACTATGGGCGCATTAGACACGGCACTAAACCAGGGCAGCGGTCTACAATTCACAGCAATAAAGGGAGCTTTGTACTGGAGAAGTCACTTGAAAGAGAACTGGCAGTCTCTTTATGATCTCCGCCTGGCAAGCTGTATCCTTGCGGAGCCGTACCCTGGAAACTGCGCTTTCACATGATAATAAAGAGCCTTTGGGTTCTACTGGAGGAAAGTGAACGTATGAGGGTCGTTCCACGAAATCTGGGCCTTCTGCGTCCATAAGAAATAGTCAGACATGGAAGTTTTTGACATCATAAAGTGAATTAAACACTATTTAAAATAATTAAATGGTAGGATGGCAGACACACAACATCATAGCACACTAATATTAGGTTAGATTTAGGTCACTAGCATCTTAGGACAATGTTATTTTGACGTTGATATTTTGTTGATATTAGGTTGTGTTGGAAAGTGACCAAAATCCAACATCGAGCCAACATCTTAAACCAACGTCATATTGATGTCAAATACTGACATTTATTCCTCAGGTATGGCAAAAAAAATAAAAATAATAAAAAATCCAACGTCTGATAGACGTCATATTGGAACGTAAACACAACGTCAAGCTGTAACATTATTAGACGTTGATATTTTGTTGTTTGTAGGTCATGCTGGAAAGTTACCAAAATGCAACAACTGTTTGACCTTAGACACTGACGTCAACCTGACGTTGGTTTCTGACTTCAGGCTGATTTTCATTTCCAGACAAAATGCAACATCCCACAACGTTGGGGTACAACGTTTATTTGATGTCATGTTGACATCCTGTGCCTGCTGGGATGTCAGTCCATTTCTATCATTTTTCCTTACCAGGACTTGTAATTTGCAAATCGAAGGCAAAATGTTAAAATTATTACATAAACAATGTTTTTGGCATACATATATAAATTTTTCTTTTTTTTATTGAGCTCATAATTTTATTAGTGTCCTCTGATTTCATTTTACCATATTACCATATTGCCATATTACCATTACAAAAAACTGTAATGACAATAGTGACATCACCTTCATAAAGTTGCATCATCTCTCAAACAGTATTCTAACAGTTAAACACATGTGGGCCTCTCTCCGTTTTGTAATGTTGTTTTTGATGATTTATGAGTCTGACTTAGGGGTATGGGGGGTATCATGCAATGTCAATACTGTTAATAGTTTTTAAAATCGAAATGTAAACAACTGTTTATTTACTTTTATGTAATTCATCACAGACTCTGGAAATGAAGGCTTCAGCCTACATTTTAGTGAAACCACAAAAACTTATTTTAACATACTATTGACTCCACATCCCGCTCTCCCTTGTGAAGCTAATAAGGAAGTAACTGAAACTGCAATTCATCAAAATTCCACTAGGCCAAAATAGAGCACATTTCTATTGACCCCAATGATAAAATGGCCAACTTTATAGCAGAATGAACGGGGTTTACCGGTTGGTACAAAAAATGATTATGGTGTATATAGCTATTATTACTTTAGCTAATTTTTTTCTATAACTCATCCATTTTTTTATCAATATTTTTTTCCATCATTTGTTTATATATATATATATATATATATATATATATATTATAATGTATTTATAAAATTTTTTAAGCAATACAGATACAACAACAAGCAAGTGAACAGAACATGGGGAGAAAGAAAAGAAAAAGAAAAAAAAGGGGGGATTGGGCATTAATTAAAGTAGCGATATTGCATATTCATGCACCACAAACCTTTACAAGATCTGACCTTGTTAAATCAACCCTCTGATGATTATGGAGGTTATGTTTAAACCCATATGTAACAAAAATGGATCATTTGTTTATATTAAGTTATATTAAATCTGCATATTTAAGTGCGGGGCCACTTGAGTGACAGCTAGGTCTCGCTACTTGCCGCCATGTCATTCCAACTAATTAGCAGCTGATCTTTTACTTTGTTTTATGTGTTTTATGTGACTTTACACTGTAAATTGCCTTTTGGAATTATTTCTTTCACTTATCATATAATATGGCATGCTGTGTGCACTTAATTATGCTCACAAACCATTTACCCGGCCTCCATTTCCCAGGGGCCTCATCTATCAACGCTGCGTACGCACAAAAACTTTGCGTACGGCAGATTTCAGGCTCACGTTTGGATTTACTAACGATGAAATGAACGTGAGAATGTGCGTTGGTCCACGCCAACTTCATGTCTGCCGTACGTGCATTTCTTGTGTGTTTGTTTTATTTCCATTGGCATTTCCTAGAGGCAATCATGTTAAATTGCACACTACAAAATATCTTTGAGCTGTGCAATGGCAGCTGTATAAGATGGGATCATCTGCATGTCTAGCAGGTATATAAGGTTTCCATGCCATGCAGTTGACCAGCCAAACATTAAAGCGCAACTTGCAGCGATCGCCGGTTTTCCCGATGTAATCGGAGTGATTACTGCATGCACATTGCTATGAAGGCGCCATCTGAAGAGGAATTTGCATAGGCTACATGAATCGGAAATATTTCCATTCAATACATGGGCAAAAAATATGTGATGCACAAATGTGCTTAACATAACACACACTTATTAATGATTCCTACTTGTCTTCCTCGTGATGAAGAGTAGGCAAAATCTGATATCTAATGGGGGAAAAAAAAAAAAAGTTCATCAGACGCTGGATTCGAAACGAGTTCATGAATGATAGCGTCAAAACATGTTGCCATGCGTTTTAAGAGCTATGCCACTTGTGCCGCTAATATCCGCTTGACTTTCACTTAATTACCTTATTCCAACGGAGTGTCCAACGAGACCCCACAACCAGCGTCAGCTCTCCCACTGTTTTTTTCTTTGGTTATTAATTACGGAGGACAAACTTGCAAATAACACAGTTTTTCTCCAGTCTACCTCTGATAGGCGCACCTCCAATTCACATTCTATTCGAAGTTTCTCATTTTGCTTGCTTTTGCCATTGCTTCTTCGTTTGGTTTTGCCAAAGTAGAGTCATTAGCATATTCATAAGGGGGAGGAGGCAGGGAGGAGTTTTGCGCTCGTTCACGTGCGCTCAGTTTCACGTTCATTTGGATGTACAAAGAGAATATGCGTGGGATTTGGGTTTCATACATTTGATTTTTTTACTGCGTACACACATTTACAGCTTTGTGCGTACGCAATGTTTTAGCATGATTTCAACGTCAAATATCATATCTGTAAATGTATTTGTTTTATTTATATCATTTATAATTTTATTTTTGAGTTTGACTACACTCCAGAAATTGACAGATTGATTAGCTGTAGGCTACATGACTGTTATGGCTGGATTTTTATAAATAGCCTTTCATTTACTAACACAGACTATATTTGAAGTATTTGAAAGTAATTCACGTTTTCCTTCTGTAGAAAAGCATCATAAGAACAATGCTTAGTAGCAGTACTGTATTACAACAGTGTTTTTAAAAGTCTAAACACTTTATTGATTTAGTAAACAACCAATTAAGTGAACATGCAAATGGTGGATCCGTGTGAACGGCTGCGCAGATGTGCAAATCTACATTTGTGGATTGACAGTTTGGGCTACTTATCAGAATTATGGGAATTATCGGCTCGACAAATTTGAATTGGACAAGCATTTGTTAGTCTTATATCTTACCCAGAAAATAAAATACATATAAATACATTTAGATCATTTACTTTAATCATTACTATTTGAATTTAAAGAGACTTTCAACCAGCACAACTAAAAATGTTTCTAAAGACAATCACCTACTGCATCTTTAAACAAAATAAAAAATATTAAATAAAATTGTAATAAACTGGAGAAATCAAGAGAAACATATATGATTTTTTTTATTTCAAAAATATCCAATTTAGCAGGAATTTTGCAGTTTGTAAATTTAATTGTATTGTCTTTCTATTGTTAGAGGGATTAGGTGACCAAGCTTGTTTTTTAAATGAATATAACTATGTAATAAAACCCATTAAAAATTTTTTTTTAAATAAATAAATAAATAAATAAATAATAAATAAATAGAATAAATAAATAGTTTTGTTTAAATTTACCGAAATATATTTGCTCACACTGTATGTTATAATAATTGAGTGCATGTTGTCATAATTGAGCATACCTAATTTTGAAAATAAATTTAAAAATTGGATTTCTATCCATTTCCAAGTGAATATAGGCAGTTTTTTTTTTTTCTGGTGCAGTTTTTGAACCGTTATCGAATGTTATTTCGTTATATAAGCTCAGATTTGGCTTCAGTACTGACTTATCTAATGTAAATGCACAAATATAATATTGCATAGCTTCCTATTAAAATATGAATTGAAAATAATGATTTGTGAGGGGTATACTTATATATGCTGAGCACTGTATGTATTTATATGAAAAAAAATAATTTATATATATTATTCACAGTATGTCATATTTTTTCTTCTGGAGAAAGTCTTATTTGTTTTATTTCAGCTAGAATAAAAGCAGTTTTAAACTTTTTTAAAAATCATTTTAAGGTAAAAATTATTAGCCCCTTTAAGCTGTATTTTTTTCGATAGTCTACAGAACAAACCATTGTTATACAATAAGTATAATAAGTTAACCTAATTAATCCCTTAAATGTCACTTTAAGCTGTATAGAAGTGTCCTGAAAAATATTAAGTGTTATTATAAATAGTTATTAAAACTATTACGTTAAGAAATGTGTTAAAAAATATTTTCTCTGTTAAACAAAAATTAAAAAAATAAAATGGAAAAAATAAACGGGGACTAATAATTCAATATAATATATTATATATATTGTTTCAATTTCCCAGAGATGGGTTGCGGCTGGAAGGGCATCCGCTGCGTACAATTTTGCTGGATAAATTGGCAAATTATTCCGCTGTGGCGACTCCGGATTAATAAAGGGCCTAAGCCGTCAAGAAAATGAATGAATGAATGAATAAATATAGTTTAAAATTATGACTTTGCTGAAAAGAGTGACAAAAATAGGCTACTCATTTGAAAAAAAAACGCCAGTAGCCTATATAGTATAATAAAACTATATTTAATTGCATATATAAAACTACAGTAATGCCTGTGTCTAATTAAAATAAGTAAATTATAGTCTTTCTTTAATAAACAGCCCATCAAGAAAACATATATTAACCTTTTGACATTACAAATTTGAAAGCAACCTGCTTAGTGGAGTGACTTACCAAGAAGTAGGCTATGTTAACCCATACTTACAGTAGCTATACAGCGTGTTATGCAATGAAAAGAGCATAACTTATATAAAACATATGTAAACTTCTAGAACACTTTAGAACGTTAATATGTATTCTAAAAGAACAATCAGAGCGTTCTACAGGCGCTGAAGGAATGAGAGCGCAGATGAGCGCGTTTACCATGGTAGCGCTTCTGCTCGTCTCTGGCCAGCAGCACGGCGATCCGCAGTCCGATCCCAGAGGAGCAGCCGGTGATCAGCACCACTTTCTGCCCGCCGCCGCTCGCCATGCCCACTCCTGTCTGCGTCCACTGCGAGCTGCTCCAACGGCGGACTTTTAAAACTTAAAGCGGATCATGCAAGTCGGTGCTCATGTGAGCGGGTTATGCGGTCACATGGCAGGCAGAATCGATTAGTAGTTGAAGGAAGACGTAAACACGCATGCTTGCTTGGGTGAGCATCAGCCTTTACTGTACTGCTTTGAAAAACAACAGATTAATGCGTTGTGAGCTGTGGGTGCAAAGGGGAGAGAGGTGTGTGTGTGTTTGGGGAAGGGGCGGGGGGTCTCGAGGCGAGGAAAAATAAATACAGCAGTGAAACAACAAACAATAACGAGTAAACAGGTTCAATTAATTGAGTGTTAATAGTTAATTACCTCTGAGGTTTCACGCCTTGAGGTCTGTTAGTTCAGTGTGATGAAGGAACGTGTTTTTATTTTAGAATGCTGCTGGGGTTGTGTAAATAGAGTAAACCAGGATTTACATAGATATTATTATATTATATTATATTATATTATATTATATTATATTATATTATATTATATTATATTATAATTTGTATCTTTACATGTACAAATCAAGAGTGACAAATCAAAACAAAAACAATTGGCTAATTTTCAATAGAAATATACAAATAATAATATAATATACTATACTATAATATAATATAATATAATATAATACCTCTGTTAAATACTGATTTACTCCCTATACTGAATTTGAATATTATTATTAGTGTTATTATGAATGTTATTCTTTTTTTTTGTTTGTTTGTTTGACATTGTACCTTAGCTCTACAAGTTGACTCATACTCGTATGACGACTTTTTTTGTTGTTATTATTATTTCATGTCATTACCTGAGACTATATGTTAGGTATCCTACATTGTTTACAGTCACACTATTAGGCTACAATATTTGCATGCTTAGTAATTACATTAATCTGTGCTGCCACCTGCTGGTTAATCGATGTAGCTACAGCAAACGCAGCTTTATGAGCACGCTCATTGAAGTGTGTGACTCTGGTGTGACCACATAAAAAATTGTCTTTGATGGTTAAAAATGAGTAGAGATGGTACACACATCCTTTATTTAAGTAGAGGTATAGATACTCATGTTGCTGGAGTACTGACTACACTTCAAGTAAGTAGTTAAAGAAGTACGGCCTGAAATATGTACTTAAGTAAAAATAATTCTATGGCTGTTTTAGTTTCACAGTAACTACACTGCACATCATGTAAACCAGGGGTGTCCAAACTTTTTGGGCCGAGGGCCAGATGCAAAAAAACAAACGTTGTCGCGGGCCAAATTTTACATACATCACACAGACACGCATATATATATATATATATATATATATATATATATATAATATATATATATATATATATATATAAATACAGTTGAAGTCAGAATTGTTAGCCCCCCTAAATTATTAGCCCCCGTTTATTTTTTCCCCAATTTCTGTTTAACGGAGAGAAGATTTTTTTCCACACATTTCTAAACATATTAGTTTTAGTAACTCATTTATAATAACTGATTTATTTTATCTTTGCCATGATGACAGTAAATAATATTTGACTAGATATTTTTAAGACACTTCTATGTAGCTTAAAGTGACATTTAAAGGCTTAACTAGGTTAAGCAAGTTAACTTGTTAAGTTAAGGTAATTAGGCAAGTTATTTTATAACAATGGTTTGTTCTGAAGACTTAAGGGGCTAATAATTTTGACCTTAAAATGGTTCATAAAAAAAATTTAAACTGCTTTTTATTCTAGCCGAAATAAAACAAAAGTCTTTCTCCAAAAGAAAAAATATTATCAGACATACTGTAAAAATGTCCTTGCTCTGTTAAACATCATTTGGGAAATATTTAAAAAAGAAGAAATAAATCAAAGAGGGGCTAATAATTCAGACTTCAACTGTGTGTAGATAGATAGATAGATAGATAGATAGATAGATAGATAGATAGATAGATAGATAGATAGATAGATAGATAGATAGATAGATAGACAGACAGACAGACAGAGAGACAGACAGACAGACAGACAGACAGACAGACAGACAGGCAGTCAGACAGACAGACAGACAGACAGGCAGTCAGATAGATAGATCATAACAAGAACTGCTGCTTAATTGAATGCATGTAATAGCGACACCCGGTGGTTATTTTTTGAATTACGTTCATTTTTGTATAGCGGGCCAGATTCTATTGATATTTATAAAAAGCCTCGCGGGCCGCCAAAAAACTGATTGCGGGCCGCAGATGGCCCGCGGGCCGTAGTTTGGACATGCCTGATGTAAACATCTATTTTCAGCAGCAAATTAGCCAATTAGCATCGGTTAACAGTATTGTTCAACAACGATACTCAAATAGTTGCCCTTTGTGTATCGTAACCTAAAATGTAACTATATGACTGTAAAAACAACAGCTGCTATAATGGTTCAGATATTCTAAAACGTAATTCATTTGGCTGCCTGTATTTTCATAATTAGGCGTAATAAATGTCTCAAATTTAACACTTCATTTTCTCTAAAACATATTTCATTTTTTTCTTTCAATAAAATAAAAACTTAAAAATGCATTTAAATTGCGCAATGACAAGAAATAATATAGATCACACCACCAAACACATGAAAGCGAAAGTAACGAGCCGTTTTTTTAAATGTAAGGAGCAGAAAGTACAGATATTTATTTAAAAATGTCAGAAAAATAAACAGTGGAAGTACCAGAAGAAGCTACTTAAGTACACTAAAAATGTATTTGTACTTCGATACTTCCCTTTTCTCCAAATTGGATGTTAAAAGGCAAATCAATATTTTATTTTATTGTTTTATTTTCAGATTAAGGGTTTCCAAAATTGGGGTCCGAGAACCTGCAGAATCGGCAAGGGAGTGTAATTAGTTTAGATTGTATTGCTAATGACAACCAATAGATTGCTTTATCTGATAAAAAATGTAAATAATTAAATAAAGTCTAAGATTATTATTTTTTTTGTATAAATATTATTTTCTTTATAAAGATTTATACATTAGTGGTGGAAAGAATACTGAAAAATCATACTAAAGTGCTTGCCTAAAAATGTGCAAGAAGAGTAAAAGTATCTGTTGTATTACTCAAGACATGAGTAAACGTAACATTCTGTAGTGCATTTAGTTATTGTCCAGCAGGCAACCAATGTTAAAAGACGTTAATGTGAAGTTAAGATTTACTGTTGGTTGTGACGTCATGTCACCAAAATTCATTGTTTAGCTTATTTTGATCTCCAATAACGACGTCAAATGATGTTGACATTTGCTTGATTTTAGATTGAGTTGGAAAGTGACCAAAATCCAATGTCAAGCCAACATCTAAAACCAACGTTATAATAATATCAAATGCTGACATTTAATCGGTAGGTATGGCAACCAAAATCCAACGTCTGATAGACATCATGTTGACGTCTAGTGCCCGCTGGGTGTTTAAGGCCATTTCGGTCATCATAGAGTAAACATGCTTCATTTTCTCATTATAGTGAATGCATCTAAACAGTCTCTGGGTCAATGTGTCTAAAGATTCTTTTAATGCTTCCAAACAGTTTGCTGCAATTATAAATTGCACATGTCTTGAGGTAGTTCATTATGATGCGATTTACCTTCTATGTGTGATTTGATTGGACAGGAATCACAGGACTTACTTGTTTAATCCTCATAGACAGGAAAAATAAAGTAGTGACTGCAGGTTGAAGGAAAATAGCGGAGTAAAAGTACCGATACTACACTAAAAATGTACTCAAGGGAAAGTAAAAGTGTACACATTTATAAAACTACATTTTACAATTACTTTTCAAATCACAAGTCTTTTTTTAAGGCTAGAATAAAAGCAATTTTTATGTTTTTAAAAACCCTTTTAAGGTCAAAATTATTAGGCCCTTTAAGCTAGATTTTTTTTCCGATAGTCTACAGAACAAACCATCGTTATACAATAACTTGCATAGTTACTCTAACCTGCCTAGTTAACCTAATGAACCTAGTTAATCCTATAAATGTCACTTGAAGCTGTATAGAAGTGTCCTAAAAATATCTATTCAAATATTATTTACTGTCATCATGGCAAAGATAAAATAAATCAGTTATCAGAATTGAATTATTACAACTATTATGTTTAGAAATGTGTGAAAAATCTCTCTGTTAAACAAAAATTGGGGAAAAAAATAGACACGGGGCCAATAATTCTGACTTTAACTGTAGTTCACCTAGAATGAATAAACAAATTCAAGTGCATAGAGTTGGCATGGACGTAGGGGACTGTCATGATCACCAGCAATGTAACCACCAGAGATCGCTGAAACACATTCACACTCGCATAGGACTACAAATCGGCTGCTAAATGGACTACAAGGACCAGTCAAGCACTACAAACACACAAACACACACACACACACACACACACACACACACACACAACCGGTTCATGATCCAGACTGATTGCATACACACAGGTGATGCTGCCCAAGTACTGATTACGCACACATACATACAGCTCACTTTGAGACACTCATGGCTGAGTCTCCTGTAACCAGGGGAGTGACACCGACAACAGAGGTGAGGATCCACATGCAGGTTTATTAGCGAGGTCAGGCCAGTAATTGTGAACAAAGGGACAAACGAATGTATACGGGCAGGTCAGAATCGTAGTCAATTGGCAGGCAGAAAACAGGAGCAAACAAAAAAACAAGGCAAGGATCAAAAACACGGTAAAGGCAGACAAAGGAAATACATTGTAATGTCACTATAGCAGATAACAAGACTCCGCAACAGTTTTTGTGTCTGAGCAGTACTTATAGTCCATAAATCAGACCTTGAGCTGCTTCAGCTGTGCGAGTGTAATCAGTCAGGATCTAGAACATGTGTGTGAACGGAGTGCATGTATGAAGTTGTGGTCCTTGAACTGGCGGATTTGTAGTTTGTGAGTGTGAATGTTTTCCAGCGATCTCTGGTAGTTAGATCGCTGGTGATCATGACAGGGACGTTTCCCCACCAATATCCACCAATTACTAAAATGTCCCACTACCAAAAATGTTATCGACTTCAAAATAAAATGAAGCTCCGTCAGCCCTAAACCTACTTTTGCACTAAAGGTTAAAGTCAAGTTTGCTGTGAGTTCACTATAACACCAACGCAATCTCATGACAATTCGTAACTTTTTGATTTAGTGGCTAATTCGTATAATTTGTACGATCAAATTTGTACAATTTAGTATAATTTGCTCATCACCCAATGACGGTTGGGGTTAGGGGTAGGGTTGGGTGTCACACCCCTTTTTTAAAGTCGTACATTTTCATACGACTGAACTTGTACAAATTTGTACGAATTACCCACTGAACTGACAAAACATAAAATACTTTCGTTTCCTTGTGAGATCAGGCTGATAACACTGTTAACCAAGACTGTGCAATTAATCGAAATTCAGTTTCAAATTTAGCCTCCATGACTATGAAAAACAATATTGGGGATAAAACTGTTAAATTGCATCACACACCTCTTTAAATTTCTCTAGGCCTACTTTCATACCTCCTCAAAGCAAGATGCATAAAATTATGTAAATTGACTTTTGCAGCATAGAACGTGTTTTACTAATTGTTATTTGTATAGTCACTTGTTTATTTTGTAGTAATAAGTACTTTATACATGATTTTAAAAGCGCGAAAACAATGCATGCGCTCTAGTAATGTATGTCCCCACCAATGTCAAGAACGAATCTACGCCCTTGATTGAATTAACTCTTGACTTGTTTTAAACCTGTTGACTTGATCCAATCTTGATTTTTTTTTTCATCTGTTAAAAAAAAGAAGATATTTAAAAAGAAAGCTGGAAACCTGCAACCATGCACCGACTTTAAGAGGGAGTAAATTTGGGTAATTTATTTTTGGGGGCGAACTATTCCTTTAAATCTCTCCTTCAGGACAAATCTGTGTCATTTTATATCATTATATCATTAAGAGTAGACCCTTCTTAATCAACCACAAGATCTGAGGTATGATTTATCTCCAGTAGTGTGAGCGAAATCAATTCGTTTCGAGGTCTGTGTGACTGCAGTTATTCAGGAACCACATCAAATCCGCACAGAAGCTGCTTTATATTCTCCTGGTCTCTCATCGAGTATTCTGACATCATTTGCCGGAGGCTGGAACTGGAATCAGGTCTTCAGGAATAGATCTGTTCCTCTCTAACCAAAGTCTGGGATGTTTTGGCAGCTCAGTGATTTACAGTGATTGGAGTGCTTCAGGGTAGAACAGCTCCCATACTAGACTAGGCTGTGATGCAGTCGAGATGCTTTGAATAAGTATAATGTTGTTCCAAACCTTTAAAATAGGCCCCTCAAGAATAATTAGACATTTGTGTTGTTTGTATAACAATGCCCATGTGATGTCCCGGTTGAGCATAATCTACGATCATCTCCTTAAACTTAATCTCCTTAAGCATATAACCAGGCTTTCAGGCTTTCTATATGCAGCCTCCTGTTTGTGATGCAACTATCATTATGTCAGTGGTATAGTTTTAAGGCTGTTTTTACAATCAGTGTCAATTGTTAGGATAGAAAAGCGCTTACATATTTCCCAAATGATGTTTAACAGAGATTTTCACAGTATGTCTGATCTTTTTTTTTTCTGAAGAAAGTCTGATTTGTTTTTTATTTCGGCTAGAATAAAAGCAGTTTTTAATTTTTAAAAATACATTTTACTGTCAAAATTATGATTATAATAATATTAGTGGGCCAAGCAGTGGTGCAGTAGGTAGTGCTGTCGCCTCACAGCAAGAAGGTCGCTGGTTCGAGCTTTAGCTCAGTTGGCGTTTCTGTGTGGAGTTTGCATGCTCTCCCTGCGTTCGTGTGGGTTTCCTCCGGGTGCTCCAGTTTCCCCTACAGTCCAAAGACATGTGGTACAGGTGCTCTGGGTAGGCTAAATTGTCGGTAGTGTATGAGTGTGTGTGTGTGAATATGTGTGTGGATGTTTCCCAGAGATGGGTTGCAGCTGGAAGGGCATCCGTTCTGTAAAAACTTGCTGGATAAGTTGGCGGTTCATTCTGCTGTGGTGACCCCGGATTAATAAAGGGACTAAGCCGACAAGAAAATAAATGAATGAACATACTATACAGAACAAACCATCGTTATACAATAACTTGGCTAATTACCCTAACCTGCCTAGTTAACCTAAAAAATCTAGTTAAGCCTTTAAATGTCACTTGAGGCTGTATAGAAGTGTCTTGAAAAAGATCTTGTCAAACATTATTTACTGTCATCATGGCAAAGATAAAATAAATCAGGTCTAAGAAATGAGTTATTAAAACTTTTATGTTTAGAGATGTGTTGAAAAAATCCGCTCTCTATTAGACAGAAATTGGGGAAATAAACAAGTGCCAAATAATTCTGATTGCAACTTTTTATATACACTTTAAACAAGATGTATTCATTTATTCACTAAACTTAGTTAGGTCATCTTGTTGCATTGTCCAGATAAGTTGACTTCTCAAAGTTTTCTCAACTTAAAAAGTTCACTCGGCAAAGTTAAATACCCAACTACTTATTTCAAGTTAACAAAACTTGCAAAGTTTAGTTTTAATAGGTTAACTTACATTATCAAGTCAGCAGACCTAGCCAAGTTTAGTTTTAATCAACTTACATTTTCAAGTTCACTGAACTTAATCTAGCAAATTTTCAAACCCAGGCTCATTCTGAAAAAGTAGTCCCGTGGACGTTTCTGGAGACCGGGAAATACGTCCAGGGAGGTACGTATTTTTGCAGTTTTTGGTTTACGCAAATCCATGAGAGGCCGCTGTGAGTGCTTTTTTTGTATCTCAAATGTCTCTCGCAAGTGCTTCAACTTTTAGTGTCATAGAACAATTGGCTTTATGCACAACTAGAGATTTTAAAGGTAACGATAAATTTCCGAACATGAAAGCTTAATATGACTATTTTCAGTTTCACAAGGTTGTTTTTACAGCATCAGTGTTGTAATGTAATTACAATACATTCAGTTAAATAGACTTAAGCAATCATTTAGTTGTTCAAGCATAAAATGGGATGAAAGACTGCTGTAACCACTAGCGCCATCAGTAGCAACAGGTAGCAATTTCATTGGAAATACCAAGGTAAAATAAACTGTCATGTTATAAAGATATGGTAAGGGACATGCAATTTAATGCAGTGCTTCTAGTCCGATCTGAGACCCTTTTCATATCGTATATCTAACATTCAGTGTGTAACGAAGGGTCTGACACAGAGGGATCCATTTGCAGTATATTTATTAAACAGAGTTTAATAACAATAAGCACACAGATGTTGTTTGTGTGCGAACTCACATAAAACACAGTAGTATCAAGTCGAAGGGCAGGCAAACACAGGGTGAGTAAGCAGGGATGGGTCAGAGGCTGGCGGCAAGAATCAAAGTCGATATTCAGGCTAGGGTTCAAGGCAGGCGGCAGGCAAGACAAGGTCAATAATCAGTCCAGGTAAGCAATGGGAAAGCAGGCAAGGATATGGACCGCTCAGTAGTGTTAGCCGGGGCAGACCAAGACTTCGCAAAGAGGTGAGTGTGTGTGCTGCTTATATGTGTGAGCATGGTGATTAGGAGATGTGCTAAAGGTGTGTGTGTGTGACAATCAATGTCAAATCAATGTCCCCTTGTTAATGTCAAAAGTCCGGTGATGAAGACCTCTGCTGGCCAGCTAGGGGAATGACTGGGGAATGACCGAGTCGGTGACACAGTGAAGATTGCTGATTTTGTTCTTAAACGTGACAATTTTGTAATAGAAAGACAGTTCACTAGATGCCGTTGGGCTGCCTGGCAAAAATTTAAAGTCCCAGAAGGTGAAAGGGGAAATTTGTTGTTTTATTGCCCATAAGGTTGCCTTCACACCTAGACTTTTGTTTCAGTACCTGGCACGTTACCCCAGTTAGTGCGGTTCATTTGGCATATGTGAATCCAGCAATTGCGTTCAAATTCGCGTTAAATAATCAGTCCAAAATCACCTAAAAGAGGTGTATGAGAAAGTCTTACCTCTGATTTATATTTAGCGACGATGTCTGTGGATGTCACCATTCAAAATTAAAGTGCTCCTTTTCTAATGTCATTGCTTATTGCCCTAAATTAAAATAAGGACGCATGACAGCTGAGCGGGACTCTGCAAAATAAACCCTGAAACTCTGACCAATGTGAGGAGAGTTTACCTGCACGTGAGTTGAGAAGTTAAGAAACTTTGACGTGTGAAAATGAACAATTTTAATCCCTGTTTCAGAACAAAACAATTGATCTACAGGTGTGAAAGCATCCTAAAAAGCACTTATTTTGAAGCAGTAATCACAATACTGCGATACCGTGAAAGCATGATATTTTTATCCATGGTTATCATACCGTCATAATGTTATACTGGTCTATGCCTAATTATAACAGAACTTTAAAATGTATTCAGTATGATAAAACAGCACTGCTACTTTCATGAGCTAAAGAACCAGAACCAGCGGCATAATAAAAGCTCCACTGATTTTTCGCTTGTCTCTCATCAGCAATTGCTTCAGAGTTTGTCTTAGTTTGCTTCACAACTTCATACTACCATAATAAATAGTGCTGAATACTTTCACTCTTAATGAATACTTTAATCTCATTCCTGATTTCTGTCCTGTAGGACAGTGGTTCTCAGTGAGAGGGAGTCGCTTGGTACAATAAAAAATACAATATCCAAACAAAAAGTTATCAGCCTTTCATTTTTGTTGTTTTTTTCATTTTTAGGGTTTTTACATTAGATAAACGACAATAGCTTCAGTTGCACCAGAATGATTTTACGGCACTAGCTAAACTTTCTAACACCTTTACAGCACTCACGTACATTTAAAATAAATACAGGCCACGACCGAACATAGAGGATGATCTTTAAGTGGCAGTCTCCAAAATGAAACCAAGAAAAGACTTGTGATCTAACTTAAATATTGTGCCCACCAGTCTTGAGAGTGATTTGGTGAGGTTAATATTAAATAATTATAAAAAATGTAACATTTTGTGGTTGTTAGACTGTTGCACTTTTTTGTGTTGCCTGTATGCTTGTGTTTATATAGGCCTATTGGCAGGGCCGGAGCAAGCTGAACTGCCGCTCTAGGCAGAGGACGATCATGCCGCCCTCAACCCCAATGTGAAAATGAAAGTCACCGGTTATGAAAATGAAGTGAGGTGTCGCGGACCTCTTTTCCAGCCCACTATGCGCGGATATAACTGACGACGCGCGGGTGCTGAGCGAGGGGGGGAGGGAGGTGTCGCGGACACTGCGCTCTCTATTCTGCCGCCCTATGCGCGGATATAACTGAGGACGCGCGGGTGTCATGGCCCTCAATTCTGCCGCCCTATCCGCGGATATAACTGAGGACACGCGGGTGCTGATGGAGGTGTCGCTGACGCCGCCCTCTCTATTCTGTCGTCTATGCGCGAGTATATTTGAGGACGCGGGTGGTGAGGGAGGTGTCGCAGACATAACTGAGGACGCGGGTGGTAAGGGAGGTGCCGCCCTCTCTATACTGCCGCCTAGGTCGCCTCTATGGACTCGCCGGCCCTGCCTATTGGTTTGTGTGAGTGTTGTGTGCAACATGTGTATGATTATAACCACTTCCGAAAATAGTGGGGGTTGCAAGTCATTGGCATTGCTATTTTGGTGGTCCCGGGCTGAAAAGTTTGAGAACCCCTGCTGTAGGATGTAACAAAGATAACTCCCATGATATCATACTCAGTCTTAGAGTGATCAAAATGCACCTTTGTTTGTTTGGACCCTCTGGTGCATAATATGCGCTGTACCTTTTAAAAAAAATCTTGAAAGCAATTTGTTTTTAAAGTATGCCAAAGTGCAGAAAACAGGGTCAGACCCCTTCAGAGTTTGACCTCGATGTCTACCTGAGCAGTCTGTAGTAACAAGTGACTAGAGAACAAACTCAACTATCATGGAAACACTGAACTTGAAGCTCTAACAGTTTAGTCTTTCACACATTTAATGATTACCTCTCACAACTGACAAGGAAAGTGAAAATGTCCTTTTTTTTGCAGTTATCTGTGGTTGAGTTGAAACTTGGATATGATTGAGAGGTGTCAAAGTGCAGATGACAACAACAAAACACGCTAATGCAGAGGTCAGACATGTTTGGGCATGTTGACTGTGTTTTGACCACAGCTGCAGAGCCCTAAAGCAGGAAAATAAGTGAAGTATAAGATAAACAAACAAAGCTATACATTTCAAAATCTCAAATCCATCGAGAAGATAAAATTAAGAGACACTTAGCATGAGGGTTGATGGGAAGGATCAAGTTCTGTGGATCTGCTCTGTGGAAGCTCAGTTTGTTTACAGAATGATCTGATACACCACAGGCCTCACTGTTTGTAGTTATTGATTTCCGTCAGGCCATTGAAAGTTTCTTCCTGAGGGCAGGCGTAGTTTTCCCAGCATAGATTCTTGTCCTGCTCCGGCCCTCTCAGGAGCAGCTCTCATCCAACATACTGACAGAGTTACACACTGGACATGAGTTTAGCCTTGCTGTCAGAACGGAGCCACAAAACCCACATGTCCATGACAGAGGAGAATGGTTGGAGAAGTTCAGGGAGAGGAGAAATAGATCAGAATTCATCTTTCAAACCACAGCACATCCATTAAAGCAGAGTTTGTTGTGAATCATCCTACGCATGGAAATAAGCTAATGGTGAATTAATCTCAAGAAGTTAGCTTTGGAAGTGCTCAACAGTGCTGTTATTGTTAACTAGACTTATTAAACATTCCTTTTGGTTATTAAAAAAAGGTGATGAAAATGTAAAAAAGAAAACAGAAAATATACAATACTATCTGAAAAAAGTTGAAGAACTAAAATCAAAGTTGTATTAGAAATCAATAAAAATAATAAGGGTTGTATTAGTTAAAGGTGCAGTAGGTGATCTTCCACAATGCTAACAGCTTAGCATAAATCTCTGAATCACAGTCCCTCCCCTGCCTTCCAAAGTCACGCCTTCAGAAACATGAGCACATGCACCCTAACAATATAGGTGGAAACTAGGTGAAATAGCGCTATCTACTTGTGTTTTGTTGTTAAACTAGTTACAATCTACATTTTCAATGCTGCAAACGGTCTTTTATCCAGCGTGCAAAGGTAGCTCCAATATTGATTCAGGATTTTAAAAAGTTTTAATTCAGCATGTTTTTACCGATCGTAAGCACGCTCTATCTCGTGAGCGCACAGCTCGTCTATGCACAAATGGCGGTTGGCTGAGCTGAGTGCAAACGGCTGCGCATTTGTTCAAATCTGCATTTGCTGACAGACAGTTTGAGCTGCTTGTCAGAATTACGAGAAATGTCGGCCCGACTATTTAATTCCATGAACATTTTTTACTTTTATGCCCAAAATATAAAAATACATATTAACACATTTACTTTAATCAAAACTATTGGAATGTTAAGAGACTTTCAACCAGCACAACAACAAATGTTTCTGAAGACAATTACCTACTGCACCTTTAATGTTAGTTAATGCATTTACTGACAAAAACAAACACTGAACAACACATTTATTACAGTATTTGTTCATGTTAGTTAATGAAAATACGGTTGTTTATTGTTAGTTCATGTTAACTCTCTGTGCAATAACTAATGTTAACAACCATGAAGTCGGATAATGCATTATGTAGATTAATCAAGTGAACTGATACTTGTACTAAATGCTGTGCAAGTTTTGTTCATAATTAGTTCATGTTAGTAAATACATTCATTTTCTTATAACTTAGTCTCTTTATTCATCAGGGGTCGCCACAGCGGAATGAACCGCCAACTTATCCAGCATATGTTTTACGTAGTGAATGCCTTTCCAGCTGCAACCCATCACTGGGAAACACTTATACACTCACGCCAATATGAGGAGAACATGCAAACTTCACACAGAAATGCTAACTGACCCAGTCGGGGCTCGAACCAGTGACTTTCTTGCTGTGGGGCGACATCGCTACCCACTACACCACGCGCCGCCCTTAGTAAATACATTAGCTAATGAAACCTTATTGTAAAGTGTGACCATAGCAAGAAACTAATGTATATTAAAATACTAAATTTTATGAAGTAAATAAATAAATAAAATGATAAAAAAGCACAATGAAAGGACCATAGACTAAAAATGTGTTCTAGCATCAAAATCAAAAGGCTTCCTTACAAAATCAATAAATACAATAGACTTTAAAATGTTTTTACGTAGTAATAAAATATATTCTTGTGGTATATTTTACAATGTACAAACTTGTGTATGTTTTTAAAAATGTCTTGAGTGCACATTTATGGTTATTATCTTTTGCTACTGCTTTACAAGATTAATATAAAACTAATAATAAATATAGCTGCAAGCAGCAATTATCGGGGCAAGCAGACCAGTGGCCACATCATAAACAAGCACAACAACAAGCTACAGAGCAACTGGAAAATTCTATAACTTTTTTGCGGCATATTCTAAGTCAAATTTAGTGGAAATTGGGCTAACGATCTATAGAGAGTTCAAAACAACTGATTTTCAAACTAAATAAAGACAGTGGAAAGGAAGTCAATTAGAGAATAAACTACATCAATGTTCTCTGTTTGATACAAGCAATCTGCAAGACCAGTTCCATGACAATAGACAAAACTATTCAAAAAGATTTGTATGATTTCTATTGATAGAATTTAATTGTCATCACATATGTTGGTGCTTTAAACAAAAACCGTAACACCTATCGAAACACGTTCTATAACTTTTTGCCAGCACAGTCTGAAGAGTCAAATTTGGTGCGAATCAGCCAAACGACGTAGACAGGAAGTTATATGAGTTAATTATAGGGCACCTATGGTGAAAAATCTACTTTTCAAACTGTTTGGACAGACATGTGTGTAGGTACAGTGTATAGACTGTCATATTGGGGTAATATAAACACACCCAGTCCTTTTTTTCAATTTAACAACATAAAAACGGTGGATCAATTGGAGCGTTTTTAGATCGACTGCAACTTCCCTGCCCACCAATATTGATTGACAGGCATACATCACCATATCCTCAGTTTGTTGTTTCACGTCTGCCATTTTCAGCGTGTGAGTTAAAGCGATGTTACCAAAGTAACGCCTTTGCTCTATCTCCCTTAAACTTCAGCCGTTTGCCGATCACAGAAGCTCCGTCATCTTAACTAGGTGCAGCTGGAAAGTGCGAACGCACTGCCTCACATTCTCATCCCTCCATTGGAAATAACGAACTTGCCTTAAGCAGGTTGCACACCAGAAGCTGGTCAGGATCCTATTAGGGTACACACACTGGCGCCGTAAGTCGGCGACTGTCCACGGTGCCCAGCCACAACTCAGGACACTGTTCATATTTCTGTGCCATGTCACGGCTCTGAATGACGCATCCGGTGTGTGACACCCTTTAGTTATAGCCTCAGTCAAAGATAATTTAGTGTGTGTGGTTATTAGTCTCGGTGTACAAGCTCGGCACTTTAAACTAGCACACAGTCGGCTGTAAAACTATACAAAGACATAAATAATTTTGTAACTACCACTCTGACATTGGGTGGAGTGGGGGAGCTCTTGGCTCTGTCCCCTTGTTAAGTTGGGCAGGAAGTCGAAACTAATTTTCATGTGGAGCAGCACGCCCCTAAAACAGCGAGCTGTGTACACGCCCCCAAAAAGACACTTTTTAACACATTATAATAAAAAAAATCAGATTTGTGATTTGAACAGAACCTAAACTGGCACACTCAGAAGAACCATAATATTAATTTTAAAATTATAAAAAGGGGTAAACTAGGTGCCCTTGAGGGCATAGATGGTATCAATATTGTAAGGACAACCCAATGAATGTATCAAGACACATTTCATAACAGTATGCAAAATTAGTCAAAAGTTGTTAGCATTTTTAGAAATATCATTATAATGTTTGACCAAAAGGTGGGACTGCAACAAAACTTTTGAGATCCTTCAGGGCAGTGTCCCGAAAACACATACTGACTTTAATAACAATTTGCCAATGCATCTGTAAAGTATAGCAATTTTTGACAATTCAAAGTGGCCGATGGCCATAATGGCTGACCTGGGATCAGACATCATTCAACTTGCATGCTCCACTGGATGTAAAGAGACAAATTTTATGAATTTTGGACAAAGGGTTGAGAAGTTACAAGCAAAAAAGCTTTTTTTTTTTTTTTTTGTATCTCTGAACTACTAGAGGGCAGTGCTTTGAAATGCTGCAGCTCATTTTTGTGATAACACACACCAAGTTTGGTGTGAATGTGTCAATATGTTACAGAGATACCCTAAGTCAGTTTTTGCAAGCTCTATGTTAAATTTGTTTGCAAATTTGTTTGAAAACGGTTCATCTAATTAACTTGAATTCCACAACTTTTAGTCAGCATGGTCTGTAGATCATGTGATTTAATTTTGGTAAAAACTGGACAAACGGCCAAGCACAAGTTCATTCAAAAAATGTTTTTGAAATAGCGAAAAAAAAAAAATTATAATGGAAACGTTTGAGCCAAGGAATTGGCTTGAGCCAAGGAATCAGAGGAAAAAAAAATATTATGGTAGCCCTTTCAGTTCAAAAGTTATAAAGATAAACATAAGTGAAACTTTGGACAAGTGGTCCAAGAGAGTCCAAATTTGTTGTTGTTGAAGATCAGACCATCAGTGTACCAAAGTTTGCACAAATGCCACAAATGGTTATAGGGCTGCCGTAGACTGCCAGAGTGGGAGAAAAAATTAAAGAAAAAGAATCCTGAAGAATAATAAGAACCGTAACGGATACAATAGGTGCCCTATGCACCTTTGTTGCTTGGCCCCTAATAAAAAAAGATCAGCTTCCTCTTCATATTACTTTATGCACTGTGCATTATAACTAAAACGTACAGGACAAACAATTTGATTGACAATACATTTTAGCCTATTGCAATTACATTTATCTTTTAAATACCTTTAGTAATTGCACTGTTATTTTACTCATCATAATTGTAACCCAAAAACCATTACCCTCAAACCTAGTCATATTGTAGTGCTTTACATTTTATGAACCATACCCATTAATGTTCAGTTTGTTCAGTAAAAAAAAGGAAAAAAAAAGAAAGATTGAATTACCTACACTGTAAAAATGCAGGGTTCCACACAATTCAGTCATGTTGTCACTATAGAAATCGATTTAGTTAGCTTTCCAAAATTAAGTTGATTGAAGATAAAACAATTAAGTTGTCTGCCAAAATCTAACAGCAAGTAATTGTGTACACCAGGGGTGGCCAACCATGTTTCTGGAGATCTACCTTCCTGCAGATTTCAGTTGCAACCCATATCAAACACACCTGCCTGTAATTATCACTTGGTGTTCAAGTCCTAATTAATTGGTTCAGGTGTGTTTGATATGGATAGCAACTGAAATCTGCAGGAAGATGGCTGTCCAGGAACAGGGTTGGCCACCCCTGGTGTACACTGTAAGAAATGCTGGGTTTCACACAATTTTTCCACATTATCTTAAAACAAATCAATTAACTTAATTGTTTTGACAAATTTAAGTGGATTAAACAAACAAAAATGTTACCAAATTTTATTTATTTAAAATAAGTTAAAGCAACAACACAATTACTAAGTGGTTAAAACAAGCATCAAAAGTTTCAGTCCACGTCATTCTCGAAATGTCAAAGCAAAGCATACGGGTCATTCAGATATCACTTGAGAAGTATTAAAAAGATGCTTTATACACATAAATACTTGTCTATAAATGTTTATTACTAACCTTTCTATGAACATGAATTAACTATAACTGCAGATCAATGATACTGTAACGTCTGCAATTATATAAAATACATAAATAAATGCAACATATATGAACACATACAGCCTCTTACAGTCGCCGATATGTTACCAACTACAGAAGAACTACACACAGCAAAAATTAAGGGCTCTATTTTGACGGTCCATGTGCAGAGCGCAAAACGCAGGGCGCAAACGCTTTCAGGGCGTGTCAGAATGTGTTTTTGCTAATGTAAGGACGGAAAAATCAGCTTTGCGCCGTGGCGCATGGTCTAAAAGGGTTGAGTTTATTTTCTTAATGAGTTATAGGTGTGTTTTGAGAATAAAACCAATCAGAGTCTCATCTCCCATTCCCTTTAAGAGCCAGCTGTGTCGCGCCATAAGCGCATTTGCTATTTACATGACGTAAAGTAGGTTCACTTTCGCTTTTGCTCTCATAGGGAAACCTTTATGCACAGACATCAATTAGCCTATAAATAATTAATTTCGTTTGTTAAGGGCAAAGATTTGTTTCAAAACTTTTTCTAAATTCAGTTCTAATTTCCAGCAAAAGTGTGGTCAAAAAAGGTGAACAAATCTAAACTTGTTTTAATTAAAACAAATATAAATATGGATATAATAAATAATACTGCTAATAATAATTTATTATAATTAATTTATAATTTTGTATAATAACATTATACAAAAGCAAATTGAATGAACTGAAAAAGCCTCTCGAGATGAAGGATTTAAGGCCATGGTTTTTAAATTCATGTTGGCTAGAAAATAATATTTTAATCCTTTATATTTATGTCCTATATATATATATATATATATATATATATATATATATATATATATATATATATATATATATATATATATATATATATCCTTAATATTTTAATTCTTTTTTTATATGTAAAGATATTTGCGTATTGCTCCACATCTTGTGTATTAAGCAGTGTGTAAGCGAGGGGCACTCTGCGCCGAACCTTAGACCGGGTTTGTTCTGGTCTAAAGAAAAGACTATTACAGTTTCTCAAAATAGCAACGAGCCAGCAACGAGCCCAAAAATTGCATTCTTTTTTTAGACCAGAACACCTATGGGCGCACATATGAGCGCAAATGCATTTGCTATTTCAACAGCTTGGTGCAAAATGTCAAAACGACTCTTGCGCCGAGCTGAAACTAGCAAAAAACAATTGCGTCATGCCTTGCACCATATTGCGCCGGATGTATGATAGGGTCTTTATATAGCCCACTTCACTCTCTCGTCTGTCCTTTTCTGAAAGGATTGGATGTAGTGATGGGTTATTCTTGAGCGATTTGTTAATTTTAAACGAATCTTTAATATGACTCGGCAACTACGAGTCCTTTCAGGGAGTGATTCGTTCATCCGTGCGTGCACACATTTGTGCAGGTGGTATCGTTCATTTCAAGTCTTTTGAGTCGTCCATCGTGGAAAGACAGAAGACAATCATTTGCATTTAGAGCCAGAAAGAGAATTGATCTGTTCATCTTTCGAGTCCTCTATCAAGTCTCAGTCGTTCATTCACCACGGGCCAATCACATGCTTTTAGAGCCGGAAAAATAATTGATCCGTTCATCTCTTGTGTTTTCGAGTTTGAGTCATTCTGTCACGTGATGAACAATCGACTCCATAACCAGAAGACTCGAAAGGTGAACTAATTATCTTGGCTCCTATCGGCTTAGACTGTGTACATTGGTTAAAAGTATACTGCATGTAACGTGTCAGTGTAACGTGAACAAACCACTGACATTTGAAGACATGAAGAGGTGAGCTGAGAAGACAACAATACCTTTATAGACAAAAGAGCAGGTAAACATTGAATTAATATTTTCTCCTTCTTATAGTTTTCTATTTATGACTTATTTGTCGTATGATCAACCCTTTGGTCTAGTTTAAGATGTATTCGGAAGCAATTCGGAACATTTTAATAATATTTTGGCAAATTAAACCAAATGAACAAAATGATTTGAAAAAAGATTCGTTCATCTCGATGAACGAGACTCAAAGATCCGAGTCAGTAAAATGATCTGAACTTCCCATCACTAATTGGATGTCAGAAGCCCAACTAAACTTCTCTGACCACATTTCTAGAACTGCTCGATCGTGCAGATTCGCACTCTATAACATCAGAAAGATCCGACACTTCTCATCTGAACATGCAGCTCAACTCTTTGTTTAAGCTCTTGTTCTCTCCAAACTGGATTACTGCAACTCTCTACTAGCAGGGCTTCCAGCTAACTCTATCAAGCCTCTTCAGCTGCTCCAGAATGCAGCAGCACGAGTTGTCTTCAATGAACCTAAACGAGCACATGTCACTCCGCTGCTAGTCCGTTTGCACTGGCTGCCAGTTGCTGCTCGCATCAAATTCAAAGCTCTGATGTTTGCCTACAAAGTGACCTCTGGCCTTGCTCCTTCTTATCTGCTCTCACTTCTGCAGATCTATGTGCCCTCCAGAAACTTGCGTTCTGTGAATGAACGTCGCCTCGTGGTTCCATCCCAAAGAGGGAAGAAATCACTTTCACGAACGCTCACGCTCAATCTGCCCAGTTGGTGGAATGAACTCCCTAATTGCATCAGAACAGCCACTCGCAACTTTCAAGAAACGACTAAAAACTCAACTATTTAGTCTCCACTTCACTTCCTAATCTGCAATTGCCTCTTTGAATATCACACTAACTGTACAAAAAAAAAAAAAAAAAAAAAAAAAAACTAATACTACTAATACTTCCCTTCTTAGACTTTACAGACCTGAAACTTGCCTATAGCACTTATTCATTGTTGCTCTTGGTTGTGTAAATTGCTTCCTTGTCCTCATTTGTAAGTCGCTTTGGATAAAAGCGTCTGCTAAATGACTAAATGTAAATGTAAAATATGTAAATGCCCTTCAATAATCACTTGCACATTATTTTCATCAGCTCAAGAAGTTTATTATTTCAAATATAGATGCGAGGCAAATGAGAAAGCAAAAAATAGCCTTGTAAACAACTACAGGGCACAAGGTAGATTCTGCTCTTCCTCTTGGCTTTGTGGCTGTTGTTGTGAGGATGACAAGGTTTGTTTGAGCTCAGGTCAACCATGGCTTGTTATTATGTGTATATATTATTACGGTCTAATGTCTCGGCTGTGTATTTAAAAATGGCAGTTCCTTTGTTTTTATTCTGCTTGTGTACGCGTTGGTGACGTTTCTCTGTATACCAATAGCGTTTAGCTGTTTGCCTTGCTCTGCCTTTTAACAACTTAATATGATGTGTGATAAGATATCATATACAGCATTAGGTTTGCTATTATAGTTCAATTCATGCAATTGTAGAAATTGCTGATTTTTTTGGCCCATCAACATGGGTTTAAGTGAAGTTTATTCATAAACTAATTTCGAGAGGAGCACGTGATTATGATTGAACACGGCTGGTTCTGCATTAGCATGCATGATCCACCAATCAGGCCACTCCTAACCCACTATAAAGAGCCAGGGTTTTTCACTACAGTCATCATCGATTTGAAGAATCCCCCCTTCCACCCCTACCTTCTCACCTTTCCCTCCATAGGGCAGCACGATGGCCCAGTGACTAGCACTGTCGCCTCACAGCAAGAACGTCACCGCTTCTAGTCCTTCAACAGGCCGGTGGTCGTTTCTGTGTGTAGTTTGCATGTTCTACCCGTGCCTGCGTGGGTTTTCCCCGGGTCCTCCGGTTTCCTCCCACATTCCAAAAACATGCACAATAAGCAAATTGATAAATCTAAATTTGCAATTCAGGTAGTCTTATAACGCAGCATATCTTGTAATAGCATTAAATTTTTAGTCATCAGCTCTTATCAAGGGGGAGTTGTCGAGATCTACCTGAGCTCAAGGCTCCCCTCTCTTCCTCCAAACGGGAGGGAGCCCAGGGCTCAAGAACCTTCGAGCTCAGGGCTCTCTCCCGGGACAGCATGCCAAACTTGCTTATAATCAATCATCAGCTAAGTGTGAACTCTTGAATTGGTGATTGTGGAAAAAAGTTGTTAATTGTTTTGGTGATTTATCCTTTATCCCTGTTTAAATTTATCCATTTGCATCTAAATCTGCATTTGGTAAATGGAGTGAGGTTTGTTGCAGTGCATTTGCCCTGCTTTTAGAGAAAGCAGACAGGTGTGTATGAGTGTGTTATGCAGAAGGCCTAAATGCATGAGGGTGAGTGCTGAAGAGGGAATTTTAGCCTTTAAGCTATCACTCTGGCATCTTACACAGGTTTAGAGGAGGATAAAAAGAAAAGGAGAGCGTGCGTTGAATAAATAAGCAGCGGTGTACAGGCCTCTGCTTGCTGTCTTCTTCTCATGCTTTCATCTGCACATTTCTTTCTGTCATCCACGTCAGCTTCTCTACATGCAGAATTTACTCTGAGAATACTTTATTTTACATTTGACATGTGGATGTGACTCTTAACCTTTCATGACTTATCTATGACTGCACTTCATTTGGGTGCAGAGGCTCTACTTGTTGCCATAGATCTTGATTTAAAGGTGCCATATAATGGAAATCTGAATATACTCCTTTAAAGCAAAACAATAAGAGTTCTGTACATGGAATGTACATAACACGAGCCTCACACTCCATTGTTTCATAACTCAACCTTATTTAAGGGGGCGAGGAACTCAATTGGTCCAAGTGTGCTTTCAATAGTTAATGGTTGTTTGTCTACTGGTGTTGTCCCTAATAGTTTTAAACATGCTGTTATTCAGCCCCGAATAAAGAAAGTGAATCTTGATATTAGAGAAGATTGTGTCTGTACAGCTGATTGATTTCCTGGTTAATATTTTTGATAAACTTCAATTAGGTTTTAGAGCTGGTTATAGCAAAGAGTTCGCTCTATTGTACTTTCAAATGATGTCTTGATGTTAGAGAATGATTGAGGTAGCCCTGTTGTTCTTCTATTATTGGATCCCATTGGTGCTTTTGATACAGTCGATCATGACATTCTCATTGATCAGCTTAGAGAACACGCTGGTTTTCAGGGTCTAGCCTTGGACTGTTTTTTTTTTTTTTTTTTTTTTTTTCATATCTGAAGGATAAAATTATATCAGTCAGTTTGGGCAACGCTTGTTTTTATGTCACTTAATTAATGTGTGGGGTTCCGCAGGGCTCGATATTGGGTCTGGTTTTGTTTTTCCATTTACTTGCATTGGGAAAATGTTTTGAAAAGCATGGCAGAAACTATCATCCATATGCTGATGACTCTCAAATCTACTTCGCCATAAAATTAAAGTTAAATTGTTTGTCTGATGTGAAGTGTTGGTTAGCGAATAACTTTCTCCAACTGAACGAGGACAAGTGTGAATTGCTTATTTTTTGGTCAAAAAGGTTCAGATTCTAAAGGCAATCTGTCTTTGCTTCCTGGAAAATAACATTCCTCCGTAAAATGTCTTAATGTTATCTTTGACTCTGAGCTTAAATTTGATCGCCAAATTAATGCAGTTGTCAAAAATATTTTTTTCTATTTTAGATAGAGTTGAAATTATTAGCCCCCTATTGAATTTTATTTTCTTTTTAAATGTTTCCCAAATGGTGTTTAACAGAGCAAGGACATTTTCACAGTATGTCTGATAATATTTTTTCTTTTGGAGAAAGTCTTATTTGTTTTTTTTCCCAGCTAGAATAAAAGCAGTTTTACATTTTTTGAACAACATTTTAAGGTCAAAATTATTAGCCCCTTTAAGCTATATTTTTTCGATAGTCTACAGAACAAACCATCGTTATACTTGCCTAATTCCCCTAACCAGCCTAGTTAACCTAATTAACCTAGTTAAGCCTTTAAATATCACTTTAAGCTGTCTAAAAGTGTCTTGAAAAATATCTAGTCAAATAGTATTTACTATCATCATTTAAGATAAAATAAATCAGTTATTAAAAATGAGTTATTAAAACTATTATATTAGAAATGTGTTGAAAAAAATCTACCGTTAAACAGAAATTAGGAAAAAAATTAACAGGGGGCTAATAATTCTGACTTCAACTGTATATTGCCAAGCTGAAGTCTGTCCTCTCTTTCAGTGATTTAGAGAAGGTTGCATAGTACATTTTTACCTGCTTTTTTTGCTTAGATATTTTTTTTTTATATAGTTTAATTATCTTATTTTACAATAGTTTTAATAATTTAATAGGGGATTTCCTCTCCATTGACGTGTAGTTAACTGATGATCTGGGACCTTTAGCCAGGACAGATTACTGTGCACATTTTAGATACATGACATTAAGTATTTTTTTAAATGTCACAAAAAAAAAAAAAAAAAAATTAAATGAATGAGGACTCATGTGGACATATCACAAAATCTAAATCAAGTAATTTTAGCATGTCAAAGTCAAATATATGAATATAAAATATATTTACTGAACAACAAAATTGTTGCTAGTGAAAATAGCAAATGGCTTGTAATGTTGGAACTTTACTAGCCAAAGTGGCTAGTAGATAATGTCAAGCCCTGATTAGAATAGTCAGCACTGAAGCCAAATCTGCGGCTTATCTAACAAAATAACTTACGATAACAGTCCAAAAACTGGTACAGCCAAATTTATATTATAGAAAAATATTAAATACAATTAAAATAAAATAAAGTAAAAATCAAGAAAAGCCAAAAAATAAAATAAATAAATAAATAAATAAAAAATGAAAAACTTGTTTGAAATTTTGTTGAAACTTGATTTCAATTGTATATCTTTCACCTTCTAAATATGTTTGGTGACTAAAATATGATTTTAATAAAAGTAAAAGTAAAAATAAAAGTAAATCTGTTTAATATATCTGTTTTGTTTAAATGCACCAAAATACATTGCCCATATTCACTGAGAAATTGATACAATCATTCATTTTTAAAATGGGGTGTACTCAATTATGCTGAGCTCTGTAGATAGATAAATACATACATCAATAAATAAATAAATAAATAAATAAAATAATAAATAAATAAATAAGGGCGACGCAGTGGCGCAGTAGGCCAGCAAGAAGGTCGCTGGGTCGAGCCTCGGCTGGGTCAGTTGGCATTTCTGTGTAGAGTTTGCATGTTCTCCCTGCATTCACGCGGGTTTCCTCCGGGTGCTCCGGTTTCCCCCACAGTCCAAAGACATGCGGTCACAGTCCAAAGACATGCGGCCAGCTAAAATTATTCTTAGCGTACTGTATGAGTGATGTGTTGTAGCTGGAAGGGCATCCGCTGCGTAAAACGTATGCTGTACACAGCAAAATATGGGGACCCAAAACAACTCTATGGGTGTTAATTTTAACACTTTGAAAGTGTCTCATGGGGTCCACTCAAAACAGAGTTAAATCAACACTTTCAAAAGGGTTGGCACATTGACACCGAAGTAAGGGTTAATTTTAACTCTGGGCAGAGTTAAAAATGTAACTATATTTAACACCGCCTGGTAGTAATTTTTTTACTACAATATATTGTTATTTTATTCAACTCTCTTGAGTGTAAATATGGTAAAAAGGTAAAATAGACTGTAAATTACAAAAGAAAAAACATTTTATTTGAAAACATTCACCACTTCAACAATTCATTCAGTTTTTAAAATGCAACAATGTCAAATATGCTTTAAATGTTTTATTAGTACAGACAGTATCAACAAAATATGTATGACCAGTGCTCAAAAAGGCTGTTTCAGTCCTTTGGTCCAAACTTGATGTGTTATCAGAGCAATTTGAAAGTTCAATATAGCGTCACTCATAGTTTTCTCTGAACTCATAGTTTTCTTCTGAGCGCATAGTTTTCTTGTAAAATTACATTTTAAACAACTTGGTGTGCAAATCTTTCACTTCGGGTGTTTCCTTGGTCCTCCATATCAAACACAGCAGTTTAAATGAAGGTATAAATGCTGTAAACTTGTGTGAAAACAAACTGGAGCTAGGAAATTTCATCAAGCATGTCCTGTGAATGAAGTGCTTCCCAGCCACAGGATGACCTTTATATCCATGACGATGTAGCAGCTGCTGATCGCTAGTCTGGTGGTTCCTGATGCACGGATACAGGGCGATGCTCATTTAAGAACTCTTCAAGACTCCAGCATGACTAAGAAAAATGTTTGAAAACAAATTGCAATCAAATTCTATGATATATTTAAAAGAACATTTAAAGTAAATAAAACATTCAAGAAATCTAAACTCACCTTTTGAAAATCTTCATGATGATCCACAACTTGACTGACCCAGCTGGTTGAGGTGACAGGATATGGAAAAGTAGAAAAAACACATACATCACTGTTGGATCTCCAAAAACAATTAGGTTAACCACTATGACTAGAACTGGAAAAACAGGCAGCTGTCTGTCCAGAATCCTCAATTTAACACAACACTTGGAGCAAAATTTAAAGGAGCTTAAAATCTTTTATATCATTTAGTGATGCTGACTTCCCCAAAATATTGGCCACAGTGTAAAAAATATTCATAAACAACACTTTTCTGTAAGCGTGTGCGTGCGTGCGTGTGTGCGCGCGTGCATGTTTCTTTACCAGATTCAACTTGTTAGGCCCTTTCAGGTCCAGTATTGACGCCAACTTTCCTGGAGTCTAGCAGATGTTTCAGGTCCAAATATAATCTAAAATATTAGGATAAGCAGAAGAGGAAAAGTGCAAAGTAAAGAGCAAAACATTATTTAAGTAACAGTTCACCCACAATACAAAACTTATCACCTTCATGTCATTTGTTATTCTCTAATGCTCTAATACCCTCTCAGGTTATTGTGAAAATAAATACAGAACTTTATCAAACATACCTTAATTATTATTATTACCACATATGACCAAGAAGGTGTGCTTGGTCATTTCACCAACTCTGGAAATACACCATCCATCTCTAATCAGCCACCGTCACAGGGTCTTGTGTTATTGTATAGAGAACTGTGGCTGTTAAAAAAACAACAAAAAATTAGTATCCACACATATGCATAACATTCACATAAAAAGGAGAGATGAACATCACAAAGTATGCCTCACACTTTTTCAGATATCTTTTGATTCAGATGTTGATTATTGATAATAAATCTACAAATCAAACCTGTATCATCATTAGGCTGCTCAAATATGAATCAGTTGATTAATTTTACAGACAGGTGGCTGTTTACAACGCACTAAATTGTCTTTAATAAAACGGAAATGTTGTGTACAGTGCATGCTAAGTTTAGCCTATAGTTTTAAGCACAATATCATGCGGGAGAAAAAGCTTGACTAAGATGTTCCTGACTACATAAATAGCCTAACTTACTAACGTCAGACATCCCGAGTTGGGAAAAGTAATTTTCGGGGGATACAGAGTTGATTTGCGGGAGGTAGCGGGAGAGATGAGAACCTGAAGAGCAATGGGATGAGTTGCGCGCGACGTACCTGAAGAGCGGTGGGGGTGACGCGCGACGTACCTGAAGAGCTGGGAGGGATGCGGTGGAGAGGGGTGTGCAAAGTGTTTAATGACCGGGCGGGAGACGCGCGATTTCCGGGAGATTATCATTCATTTGCGGGCATCTACTTGGGCATCTGGGAGTCTCAGTGCATTTGCGGGATAACGTTAACGTTAGTCCCGCAACTTCCGGGAGACTTCTGTAACCTTAAATGTCTGAGAAAGTGCAAACGCGGTCATTTAAAGACATTAATGTTAACATTCCGACTTTAATGGTTGTCAACACTTAATATAATTCAAGCGTACGTTATCACGCGAGTCTATGGACTAACGGTATATGGACGGCCACGAATGAACCAGTTTAAAAGGGCCGCGGTGTTTAAAATAACTAAATTAACGTACACGAATAACAAAAAAATCATATGTTTTAGTCAGGAAGCCTTTTACAAGTAAGCATATGTTCATTTACTCACCAGATATGTTTTAGAAACTCTCCAGAGCATATGGAAACCGTCCTGTGTTGCCATTAGAATCCGGGCAGAGTAGGCTAGGCTGCTCCGGGGATTCCCTGCTAGTTTGCTTCGAATTAAAGGAGAAGTGTCGATTTTATTTTACAGATGGGTAACAACGCACAAAATGGCATTAAGCGTGACAGAAATGTGTTGAACATGTACATTTGATGTTTTTATGCACTATGTATGCGTGAGCATATATAAAAACATTCTTGAAAAGAAGTGAATAGTAATGCAGTTAAGCTAGATACACAAACGACCATGAATAAACCGCAGAAGATTAAAATTGTCACTCCATTCTAAAGTTATTAATTTAACAATATGTTTACAACTGTATTTCCTTAAAGAAAGTCAGTAAAATACCAACATTTACGTAGTTTGACTCACCAGTTGCTGTTCTAAACCTCAGATGGAAAATGGCGTCTGGAAAATTCTTTAGTGACTGGGGCTGCATGAATTCCCGGATGTTGGAAATAACACCACCAAGTGTAGAAAAGATAACTCCTTGATTTCGCACTGAATAAAATCAATTCTAACTCTTATTATATTCATTTATCAAAATCTAACTCTTTAACGTCAACACTTTACTCTGAAATGCTTCAACACCGAGAATTTAACTCAGATGAATTTGCTGTGTATAAGCTAGCTCTCAGCTGTGGTGACGCCAGATTAATAAAGGGACTAAGCCAAAAAGAAAATGGATAACCGAATAAAATAAAATACAGACAATTACAAGTAAAATAGCATTTATTTTTAAACAGTGTAAATTAATTTATATTGAAGTAAATTTCTTCAACAACATAAAAACAACTAAAACATCAAGAGGCATGACTAAATTAATACCCTTAGCTCCTAATGAAACATTGAGATTTTATGAAGCATAAAATCAATCTTCATTTATAACACTAGTACTTTAATGCTGTTTGCTTTAGCTCACATGAGAATTTTAAATGATTTTGGGCAAACTATCCTTTTAAATTGATGATTACTACAGTTACATTTATTTATTTATTTTTTAAAAACAACCATCCAACAGTAACTCTAATCAATTTCTACATATAATTTGCTATAAAATTATATAATCTGTCCACCATTTATGTTGCATTTATAAAGGAATTATCGTGAATCCCTATATTTATGTCAACTAGGTTTGTGCTTCTACCACACAATGCAAATGGAGAAGCCGTCATATTCATTTGCCATCTTTCTTGGTTAGATAATTGTGATACAAGTTACAGTGTTAACTTCACCAATAACTCATTAAACTCATAGCCTATTTAAACGGTCACACTTTACAATAAGGTTCATTAGTTAATGTTTATTAATGCATTTACTAACATGAACAAATAATGAACAATACATCTACTACTGTATTTGTTCATGTTAGTTAACATTAGTTAATGAAAATTCATTGTTAGTTCATGTTAACTCATGGTGCATTAACTAATGTTAACAAGCATGGACTTGGATGTTAATAATGCATTAGGATATGTTCAATTATGATTAATAAATGCTGTACATGTGTTGTTCATGATTAGTTTATGTTAGTAAACGCATTAACTAATGAACTTTATTGTAAAGTGTTACCATTTAAACTAATAGTGAATGTGGGAATACTGCAGAATTGCATGTAGTTAGTAATAGTATAGTAATTGTAAGTAATAGTACTTGTGATATAAATTAAGGCTCAATTTTATAAAGTGTGAGCAAATAATTATACAGACTCTCTCACTTTAAATGTACCTCCTCGACACCTAATTAACACAACAAGATTATATAAATTAGCCAGACACATGGCAGCCAGCAACTCATTTGCATTTTGGCATGCAGACATGATTATCTGCTGAAGGTCAAACCAAGCATCAGAATGGGGAAGATTGATGTGGTTTAAGTGACTTTACCGTGGAATAGTTGTTGGATCCTGATGTGCTGGATTCACAAACTGTTGTTAGGTGAGTGAAAATGCCTTGTTGGTGCTTTCAGAGGAGATCAGACTGTTCTGAGCTGATGGAAAGATGAAAGAAATTCAATAAGAGCATATCTGAACAATACACAGCACATCGAACCTTGAAGACCAACAACTGCAGCAGTAGAATAAGAGCACAGCAGTGATGATAATAACAACAAAAACAGCAAATGAGCCAACAAACTAGTCTAATGTGTCTAATTATCTGAAAATAAAAAGATAATAGAACACTGGATTGATGATACTCAATTCTCGAGACTCAAGTCGTAATTTGGAGTGGTGTTTCAGGCTGAAGGTCATGCATTAGTATTTTTCGTGCATTAGGATATTTTCTTGGTATACTTTGGTCCCGTTAGTACCAATTAAGCATCAAAAACATTAAATTATTGCAAATAAATACTACATTTAAGCCAATTAGGCAATATTTTGGCAATAGCCAAGTGGTTAGCGCGTCGACACAGTGCAGTAGCACATCAGGGCGTCCCGAGTTCAAATCCCGGTTCGAGGACATTTCCCAACCCTACCCCACCTCTCTCTCTCCCACTTCGCTTCTATCTAATAATGTCCTATCTAATAAGGGCAAAAGGCCAAAAAATAATTCTTAAAAAAAAAAGTTAAATAAAACTAAAGTGATTTGCCTTCATATCTATGAAAATAATAAAACAATACAATAATATTTTAATATTTTACATAAAATATGTTTTATAAAACCTGTTTTAGCCAAAAATGTACAGAAAATCTAAGCAAAATATCTGAACAGATTATATTCCAAATTTAAAGTTAATATCTCCAAAGCATTAGCTTTGAGTAAGATATAGTTTGGCCAACCAACTTTCATTAGTGACCATACAAAATCTTCACCTATGTTTTGAAAAATAGGAACAGTATCCATACATACTTCTGACCATATTTGTAAAGTAGACATCAAATTCCAAAGTAGTAAAGGAAGGTTTGGTACACTGTTAGACCTTACCGGGGTTTTTTACAGTAGAACACTGGCAACACTGTTGCCAGCCACTCACTGTAAAAGTTTGGTTACAGTAGGTAACTGGCAACAGTGTTGCCAGTTAATTACTGTAACTGAACCATTACGGTGAGTGGCTGGCAACAGTGTTGCCAGTTATTTACTGTAACTGAACCGATACAGGGAGTAGCTGGCAACAGTGTTGCCAGTTAATTACTGTAATAGAGCAGCAGTGGTAACTAACTGGAAACTGTGTACAGTTAATTACTGTATTGTAGTGTTACGAATAACAGCATTATACTGCATACACATTAATAGTATGTCATATATAGTTATTGTAGTGTTACTAAAATTAATCAGTATTCTTAGCTGTTATTTAAAAATAGAAGGCATAAAATTTTTCAGACAAATTTATTTTATTGTTTTGGCACGAAACAAATAAATAACAGAAAAAGTATAACAAAATTAAGAAATCAGCAGATATAAATATTGTCTTGCATATTACAGGTCTGCACAGTAAGGCTGCGGTCACACTAACATTTGAGCAAGCAAAATTCTGTCATACTACACAGCGAAGTGGAATTAAACAAAGTGAGTAGTGGAATTAAACAAAATAATTAGAGATTGAAAAAGCAAGCCAGAGAGGTCATGTTCTGATCTTTGATTGGTCTCAAGCAATCACATGATGTGATTTCGCATGTCAGCGTTCTCCAAGCTTGAACTTTCCAATGCTGCGAATTATGAAATTTGTCGCATGAGCTATCATTCCAGGTCTGCAGTACTCACATGCGTATGAATGGAAGTCTATAGGGAGAAAAGTGCAGTGTGACCGGGACTTTAAGCTGTAACTCTAATTAAACACACCTGATCAAACTAATTAAGGCTTGTTAGAAATCTACAGGTAATGTTGAAGCAGGGTGGGTACTAAACTCTGCTGCGCTGCAGTTCTCCAGGAACTTGGAGTTTGACCCCCATGGTATACAGCAGGGGTGCTCAATCCTGTTCCTGGAGATCTACCTTCCTGCAGATTTCAGTTGCTACCCATATCAAACACACCTGCCTGTAATTATCAAGTGGTGTTCAGGTCCTAATTAATTGGTTCAGGTGTGTTTGAAATGAATAGCAACTGAAATCTGCAGGAAGGTAGATCAGCAAATGAACAGCAAAAAACACAACATAATTATTTTAAAGTTTAAAGTTTTAAATAATTAAAAACTGTGTTAAATCTCAATAAAAAGTTTAAAGTAATTGTAAAAAATAAAGTTGGCAACACAGAAAAACCAAAGAATCCAATCTTTTATTGTTATAATTATCTCATGACAACAAACTTTATTGTTGTTTCTAATATAAATTCATAAGTGGAAACACTGCTCTGAAAAATACTTAGCAACAAACCCACAACCTGGGACCGGACAGGGGAGCTTTTGTGTGTGGATGGCTATGTGTATCATGTTTTTGTGATTCCCTGTGATGATGTGCACATGTTACCTTACTGAGATGAAGGAATTTAATTTTGGCTTAGTTGCCAGAAAGATACATACAACTGTTAGCATCTGTACATTATGGCAGTATGCAATATTCAATAAATACTTAAACAAAAGTAATGTAAGAAGTTATATGAGGAGAGGCTAACTAGCTAACAATGTAGCTTTCAAGTACACAGTTCAAGATAACAACAATATAACTTAAAACACAGCCTTATTTTATAAACCCTCAAAAACATTTTAACACATTTTACTTACTCATTGTAGATTCTTATTTAAAGCCTAAAACATATCAGACTCTACATCTGAATTAATGGACAGAGAATAGAGCGCACTCAGCAGTAAACAAATCAAACACCTGGCTCCCTTAAAGGGCCAGCATTTTCTGAAAACTATTTCTAACACCTTTGTGTTTAGAATAAGACAGACAGCCAGTGGGAGTGTATGGTGATGCCTAAATCATTATTTTCTGCCTTTAAAATGCATGTCTCTATAAATAGCAACATAAACCATCAGAGAATTTATTGGAATTAATTCTTTGCACTACACAATTTCATACAAAGTCTATTCCTTTCACAGTAAAATAATGTGTTAATAAATAATAAATGTTTTCTTTTATTACAGCAAAACACTGGCTATTTTGCAGTTATTTACTGCACAATCTACAGAGTAACAGTGCAGTTATACTAATTAAACACACCTGATCAAACTAAATCTAAAGGTAGTGTGTTGAAGCAGGGCTGGAACTAAATTCGGCTGGGCTGCGGCCCTCCAGGAGTTTGACATCCCTGGTACATAGCATATTTTCAAAGGAATTGCCTACATTTATCACAATCATGCACATATCATTGAATAAAAACAATAATATACAAACAATATACAAACGTCATCCAAAGCAAAAAAATAAAAAATAAATAAATAATCTGATTCTCATGTTGTTCCAAACCTGTAGTAATAATAATAATAAAAAACAAATAACCTGATTAATACATTTATTTAGGAAAGTCTTTATACTATACTGTTAATGCCATTTTTACCAACTTCATTTGAAGTTTTCCAAACAAATTCATTGAGTCTCTGCGAAAATGTATGTACGTGATGTTTAACATATTTTTTAAATAACACATTTTTACTAGTTAATTAGCAAAATACTAATATTCAGCTTAAAGTGCAATTCAAAAGCTTAACTATTGGCTAAACTTGGCAAATTAAATTAATTATAGAAAAGTAAACAAAGTTATAAAAATGATTGTGATAATTTGGTTGCTCTGTGTGAATATTTTTGCCTTTAAATGCATCTCGTCGATATCTTTACCTTTTAATTAGCTCTGTGACTTTGACATTGGTTGACTCCTGATACTCAATGTTAAAAACATAAAAGGAACCAAAGAAAACACAGAGATCGCTGCAGAGAAATTTAGCTTATCATCAATGCATTGTCTCACTTTCTCCTCAATACTGACCATACACATACCAAAACTGAACAGTATATATATATATATATATATATATATATATATATATATATATATATATATATATATATATATATATATATATATATATATATATATATATATAGCAACATAAAGCAGTACATGGGGTAATAATGGTTGAGCAGTAATTTACCATTTATTATCACAGTAACTATCTGTAATGGGTACATAAAGTAAATTACTGTAATTTATTCTTTGCACTACAAAATTTCATACAAATCCTGCTCCTTTTACAGTAAAATACTGTTTCCTTTTAATACAGCAAAACACTGGCTATTTTACAGTTATTTACTGCATAATCTACAGTAAGGGTTAACAGTGTAGTATTTGAGTTGAATTTAGATAAAAAAAAAATCTAAATCATTTTACATGTGAAGTGCTGTAGCAAAGTAATGCTTTACGACTCAGCACGACTTAGTATCCTTGTTGCATATTAATAAATAACTGTTACTCATTAAAATTGATCAAAAATCAATCATCATATATGGAAACTTGACATTTTAAGCCTTCAAATTATATGTAGTTTGCCATGATTTCTTTATGATTATACTATAATGTTATGGTTTAAATATGTAACCGTAAATGCTCCCACAGGTTGTAGGGTGACAGTAAATAAGCTTTAACCGATTACCCTTCTGATGGAAAAAAAAAAAAAAAAGTGGTAAAATATGTATTCAGAATTCTTAGAAGTTTCCAAAGATATATTAGTTTGTCATGATTATATTAGGATTTAATTGCAATAAAATGATAAAAGTCTTGGGTTAACAAAGTGCCTTAACTGACATTTTAGTCGTTTGAAATTCAGTGTATTACAATTAATATATAGAAAAATAAGTGTGTAAAATAACAGTAAAATAATGTACTGGTAGTTTATTGCAAGGTGTACCTAATATCCGCCTAAGACTCAAATAATTGATTTTTCTTTTTTTTCTGTGATTTCTCACATCCTTTTTTTTTTTTTTTGACAATTTAGATTTTTTACATTTTGTTTTTAGTTTTAATTTTACAGCATGTCTTCTGTAGTGGACCACAGGACAGTTTTAGTTTGAAACGACCGCCAAACTCAGATAACAAAAGGATATGGCTGTAAAGGGATATTGATCCAATATTGATATAACAAAAACAAAACAAAAGCCATTTTTCCTTTTGTATTGAAAATCCTGAAACAGTTTAGTCTGAAAGAGAGTCAAATTAAAAAACAAAAGAAGTGATGTTAATCCAAAACAAATTTAACATAAAAGCGATTTAAAACTGATAGTTATTCTCTTATTGTCTCTAATTCTCTAATTACATGATTGTCAGACTTTAAATTAGAGTCTCCCTCAACTACTTTATAAATAATCCTCTCTGCTTCAGTGCTGCATCCTACAACATGCAGTCATTAATTGAATTAAGATGTCTTGGTGTCCACTATAGTGGACATTTAAAAAAAGATATTTTGAATCGCAAATAAGTTAGTAGCTTTGAAAGCTAAATGTGTTGTTCCTGACACTTTAACAAACAAATATATATGTAATAATAATAAACATTTTAAAAGCTCTATTTTACATACCTCTCTCCTTCCCATGAAATGTGCTTTTTTGTTTGTCAGCCAGGGTGAAGCAGTGGCGCAGTAGGTAGTGCTGTCACGGCAAGAAGGTCACTGGGTCGCTGGTTCGAGCCTTGGCTCAGTTGGCGTTTCTGTGTGGAGTTTGCATGTTCTCTCTGAGTGGGTTTCCTCCGGGTGCTCCGGTTTTCCCCCACAGTCCAAAGACATGCAGTACAGGTCAGTTGGGTAGGCTAAATTGTCTGTAGTGTATGAGTGTGTGTGTGAATGTGTGTGTGGATGTTTCCCAGAGATGGGTTGCGGCTGGAAGGGCATCCGCTGCATAAAAACTTGCTGGATAAGTTGGCGGTTCATTCCGCTGTGGCGACCCCGGATTAATAAAGGGACTAAGCCGACAAGAAAATGAATAAATGAATGTTTGTCAGCCATTATGGATCCAGTGTAAGAAGTGTTTCTTAGCATGCTAGCCAATCAAATGAAATATCACTAGAAAGCCGAGGATGTCCCCTGAACAGTACAACAGGACTAGAGTAGCTAAAAAAAAATTCAAAGAAAATTCATAAAAACACAATGTCCACTACAGAGGACAAAAGTCAATGGGTGGGGTCTCAGGAGGATATACAGCACCAACCCAGTCAATATATCACTTTAAACTATTAAAAATGTTAATAAAAGACACTTTTTCAAACTCTTTTCAAAGTTAAAAGTTGCTGGAAGAAAGATTAAGGTTCAATGCAATTTAAAAACATAAATAAACAGGGGAAATTATAAAATAAAATGTGAATCACAAAATAGGGGAAACTGCTAATTAAATTGTAGTTTGATTTTCAACATCAAAAGTCAATAGAGCAGAGATCAACATCCCATAATTCACAACCATTAATAAACAAAAAACACTTGTCGATCACAAAATATGGAAACTGTTAATTAACAGATATTTTTTTTTACAGTGTAGTGAGTTAATTCAGATACACGTGACAAAGTTTTAAGAGTGAGAACTAGTTGACCACAGTATATTTAAAGCACAGCACACTGCCATCTCTTTCTCTCACACACTCTCTGTGCAGCTGGAGAGACGTTCACAAGAATGTTTGCTGCAGGTCAAGAGTGCTGCTTTCTGCTCTTTTGTTTGCTGTCTGCTGAGGAGGTGTGGAATGCAAACTTCACAAAAGCAGGGGGAAGAAAAGGGAAGGACGACGAGAAAGAAAGAGAAATACGTGCCTTTTAAATAAAGGGAGACGAGCTCCCAGTGAACGACAGACGAAAGGAAGACAATGGAAAGGGAAGTGGGCAGACAGATGAGGAGAAGCGAAACACTGGACGGGAGACAACACTGGGAATCTGGAGTGTTCATTGATTTAGCGGCTCATTAAAAAAATTGATCCTCCTTGCTAATTGTTTGAGGCATCGCCACACTGCTAATCATCAAAATAAACACCACACTGAGAAATCCTCCAGCGAACTCAGCAAACCAGACCCGAACCCAGGGCATTTTCCACATTAACAATGAGTCGTTGCTGCATTACTGGTGGTCTGGCCCTCCTTTGGTTTAAGGAGTCTTGTTTTATTCGTCTTTTAAGAGGAATTAAGTGCTTTTTTATGAGGTCACTGCAATTACACAGAGATGCTGACTGTTTTTCCCCCTGCACAGAGTTTATAAGTGCGCAGATTTGTGCCTTGAGTCGGAAATGGAAATGGAAAATAATAAAATGAAGGTTAAGGAGAAGATTTAGGTGTTTTCTGAACTTGTGAATCAGTTATAACACTGAATTAGGATCAAACTTATACATATGTAGTAGAGATGCGCGGATCAGCTGAAATAACACCCGAATCCGCGGCTTCATACTAATCATCCACCTGCCCGCACATATTTTTTATCTGATATACAGGTATCCACACCCGACCCGCACATCATCACTTTAATAATTTAAAGCTGCAGTAGGTGATTGTCTTTAGAAACATGTTTTGTTGTGCTGGTTGAAAGTTTCTTCACAGTTTCTTCACAGTTCAATAGTAATAATAAATTATCTAAATGTGTTTATATGTTTTTATATTCTGCATAAAACTAAAAAATGTTCATCCAATTAAACATTGTCAGGCCGACATCTCCCATAATTCCAATAAGTAGCTCAAACTGTCTGTCAGCAAATGTAGATTCAGACTTCTGCGCATCTCTTTTCACGCAGTGCCCGCCTGCATGAGCGCCGCGCATTCACGACACGTGCTGCACTCACGAGACAATCACAGACGTGGTGCAATCAAATACTGAATTAAAACTTTTGCAAATCCCGAATCAATATTGGAGTTAATTTTGCACACTGGAGGAAGGACGACACCATGGCTGAAGTATTACTGTTAGGTAATGTTCTGTTTTAAAACTATTTTAGTCAGGCTAAGCTTATGTTAGATTGCGTTGTGTTATGAATGGCTTATATGCACCTATATTTTACAGTCTATGATATGCATAGGCGTGTTGTTCAGCTACTGAAATCTCCCAGCGAAAGATTGAACTATTTTCAGTTTAATAAGGGACCATTTACAGCATTGATAATGTATATTTCTATTTAGTTTAACAACAAAACATCAGTAAATAGCGCTATTCTGCCTATCCTGCTTTATTAAGCTGAAGTTGCTTATATATTTGCATTGGTTCATTTTTGAACAAGGACAGCCTGCCTATACTGGTTACAATGCTACTCTGAATATTCGCTCTGAAAAAGCATGTAAGTATGGCATAGTAATAAATGTAATTCCTGCACGCCGCCGGCCAAACACTAACTAACTGGCAAATGACATAAACTAATGGATTGTCTGCTGTTGTGACGTGGTGCGCGCATTTGTGATTTGTGGCTTTGAATCACAGTCCCTCCCCACCATCCAAAGATAATACGCCAAGCGGTTAGCATTTTGGTAGATCACCTATTGCACCTTTAATTCTTTGTTTTAGGCCTGATGATAGGTCACCGTGGATATTAAATGTAACGAATATGGCAGCTTACCATTCATCCGCCCATCAGAGGGAGCTCTCTCCCGAATATTGACTGGGTACTTCCTCTGTGGTACTTCCTGGTAGCCACCATATATAAGCACACTGCATAAGTGTGTTTATTGCGAAGTATTGCCAGTTTCACTGCCTACTAAGCGTTTTCCTACTGCTGTTTCTGCCATTGTGTTATGACCTGTTTGTCTGCTCTTTTGACTACTGTTTTTTGGATTTTGGACTCTGCCTTGTTTGCGTTTTTGGACTGCCTCTTTGTTTGCTTGTCATTGCCTGGTTCATGATCAAGATTTTGCCTTTGTTTGATGCTAGCTGTTTGTTCAAATAAACCTCCAGCTTTTGGATTAAATCCGCCTCCATGTCTTCACCTACGGCTCCCTCACATTAAAAGCAGATTCAGTGAGCTATAATCTGCGCATCTCTGATAGTAAAATAATACGTTAATCGTAAACATTTTTAAATGAACATTTATTTAAAACAAAACAAAAGTTTGTCTTTAGACGACATTTTCTTCATTTTCATGTAGACAGAAAGTAAAAATAAGACATTTTAGCTTAAACGGCCTAAACGGCAGCTATGTTATGTTTACTTGGCCTTTTTCTTCGCACTGTACAAAAACAGAATTGCATCTACTGTGCCTGGATTCCGGCGATTCCGCCTTTATCGATCATTTCTTCCGCAATTGACATCAAGAATGAATGTGTAAGTCTTGTCATGTTGACAAGCAGTACCTGAATGTGTTTAAAAGAATTAAAAAAGAAAAAATGGGACAAATTTATACCGCATTTCGAAAGTGAAACCACCTCATATTCACTGATTATAAGTTCAGGATTTATTACACGACGGTCTCTTCTTTTCATTTACGTTATAACACATTTAGCTCTGTATTCTGCTCTGTTATAATGATATAATAATTTGCATTTATATGCTTAACCAGCATTTTATCACAGTACTCTGAAACAATTTTGTTAATTCTCATATCTATAGTCTATTCATTTTGATCTTTTTATTTAATATTTAGTAAAACAAGTTTAGTCAAAACAAAACAAAAAGTGTAGGATTTTATACATGGAGTGCAAGACTTCTCTTCAGATATCTTGGATATGTGCACTGTTTAATAATTATGCACAATACATGTAAATGTGTAACTAAAACATATACAGCTGATGTAATTGTTGTTTGTAAATTACACAACTGTGGTTTACAGGATTACTTTTAACAACACTGTAATTGTGACAAAATACTGTGCATTTCATATTTACATCCAATGTGGTTCTTTTCTATCCTACAATATTTTTTGTTGTGTTAGTGTTGCTTTTTTGCTCTGACAATGTAGCTCTGTTTTCTATGGCTATGTTTACTTTGCTTTTTGCACAACAGCACAGTAAAGCTGAGTATAGTGTTAAGCAGGAAAAAACCCTGTACTGTATTTATTTTATTTTTTAAATAATTTTGTGCAGCTGTTATTTTTTGTGCAGCTGTTTGTTTGTAAACAGGGAGAGAACCCCCTGTGTTTGAATAAAGTTTTAATAAAGGTTTTTACTCTCAATTAACCATTTATGGGAAAATACCAGATATATATTGTATACCGTTATTCTCAACACAATCTCACAGCAATTCGTAACTTTTTGATTTAGTGGCTAATTCGTATGAATTCATACAATCTAATTCGTACAATTTAGTATGATTTGCTCATCACTCAATGACGGTTGGGGTTAGGGGTGGGGTATGGTGCCACGCCTCCTTTTTAAAATCATACATTTTTGCACGACTGAACTCAAACGAATTCCTACGAATTAGCCACTAAACTGACAAAAAATTAAATACTTATGTTTCCTCGTGAGATCAGGCTGTTATTCCTCCTAAAAAAACGGGATACATTTTGCCCGAATTGCCCAGCCCTAGTAACTTTAGGGTATCATTGTGGAATTTTTAAGTACAAAAGTGTGCCGTTTAGGTACAAAAATGCACCTTAAAATGAACCACCACAGGGACAACTTTTGTACCTTTATTTTTGAAAGTGTATTATACAAATTTCTACCTAAACCAACACACACACACACACTCACACACACTCATCCTGAAGATGACCCCTCAATAGCTGTGACATTTTTTCTTCTCAGACACTTGACGAATGATCGTGAGAAAAGCTGTGTGGGAACATACCCAGGAATTAAGAAGCACGCTGATCTAATGGCTCTTTTAAAACAGATTACGTCACTGTAGGATATTATTCAGATAATTAAGGGATAAAGTACAGTACTGGTGACTGTTGTAGATTTTGTTATTGTTCGCCAATAAGAAGCAGAACGTTCTTACCCCATAATTAGATTATAGATTTATGTACTTGTGTTTTTTTAAAATTCAGTTTATGGCAAGATAACAGTCTCTTTTAGTCACATATCACATAGTAAATGTATGATCACACACATTAGTCAAATATATTGTTTTCAGTCACATACTGATTGCCTTAAAACAGCTTGCAAAACTTATTTTAGAATTAGAAACTACAATAGAAATTATGTTAGAAACATGATTAACTTCGTTTAATAAGTTATAATTAGCATAAATGCATACATTGTCATGGTTTATTGATCACATTTTTTTTTTTTTTTACAGTGAACAGACCTGTCATATCTTCCGCTGTGTAAAACATATGCCAGAGTAGTTGGCAGTTCATTCCCCTCAGGCGACCCCTGATGAATCAGGCACTAAGCTGAAAAAAAAAAAGATTGAATGAAGACCGGTCACAGACCTATTTCCATTTGTTCCAAGCCACAAATATTTAGTATATATAATCGCTTACAAAAGATAAACAATAAATGCAAAAACAGCAAGTTTGAGGCACTTGTGATGCATATACATTGCTGCAGTATGTTAGTTGATATAACTTCTAGTTAATGGGGTTAAATAAAGATATTTTATTAATGCTTTTTTTAAATAACAGCTTCTCTGAAAGCCCTCACTCAAAATTAAAATTCAATTTGAAATAAAATTACATATATCAACCCCAGAACATTTAAATTCCGCAACAGATTCTTCAGATTACCTGTGTTCTTCAAACTAAATTGCTCTCTATAAAACTCTTAAATTGTTAATTGTGGAGACAGAATGTTCTACTTTGCTCTCTACTAACTACTCTGCTAATTTTCTAAGTGTGTTTTTTTTCAAACCATCTCTCAGTCTTTGGTCTTTCCTCTTGTCATGCATAGAGCATGAGTCTCATATGTACCATAGGCAGAGGCAGATTGGCCATCTCGCAAATGGCAGAAGGGCCGGACCATTTTTTAAATATGGGCCGGTCAGTTGTTTATTTATTTATTATTTTTATATGTGTTGTTTTTATATGCAGGCAGCTGTTATCTCTTGCAAAATGTGAATATTATGATGATGGTGATAATAGTAATAATAATAATAATAATAATAATAATAATAATAATAATAATAAATGTTAAGCATTTGGTCCAATTGGCCACGGCTGGCTGGTTTCAAGACACAATCAGAGGTTATGTGGACGTAATCAAAGTTTGGCAAGAATGTCAAACAAACAGTAAGTGCAACACAAGCTAATTGTCAGAGATGGACTGTTAAAAAGGAAAGGCGGTGCTGAAAAGCTCAGAGAAACGGCTACGCAGTGGCGCAGTGGGTAGCAAGGTCGCCTCACATCAAGGTCGCTGATTCCAGCCTTGGCCAGTTGGCATTTCTGTGTGGAGTTTTTATGTTCTCCCCATGTTCATGTGGGTTTCCTCCAGGTTTCCCCTTAATAGTCAACGTGCTATAGGTGAATTGGGTAGGCTAAAATGTCCGTAGTGCATGTGTGTGTGGGTCTTTCCCAGTGTTTGGTTGCAGCTGGAAGGGCATCTGCAACGTAGAACAAATGCTGTAAAAGATTCGGTTCATTCCGCTCTGGCAATTATAGATTAATAAAGAGAACTAGGCCAAAAACAAAATGAATGAATGAAATGAATAAATATATAAATTTGTTAAAAACGAGTTGTTTTTGTTCCAGTCACATACATTAAATGTTTAAATATCTATTACATATGTGGTTATTCTTGTATTATTTCACCATCTGTACACCAATATAAGTAGTGAATGTGCGTGTCCGTGGGTGGGGCTGTGTCAGTGTGGTAATGTGGGCTGATTTTTAGTCTCAGTCTGCCCCTGAACACTGGACACCTATCCCACATTCACATGCAGACACTTTGACAGCTCTGCCCTCAAGGACACTGGCTGTGCTTGTCAAATCAACACTTTTGTGACTGGAAGAAAAATCAATAAGATATTATCCTGATTCACACATTTCCATATTGCTAAAATACAAACTCTACCTATATAGTGAAAAAGTGCGCTTTGTATGTGACATGACAGAAGCATTAAAATACAGTAGCAGACTCCCAACAAACTCATGAAGTTTATCTTTTAGTTAATACATAATAAACCCCTTTAACATGCTGAGTGACTGAGTTTCCACTAAGTCACAATCAGTGTTGAGCATGTTTCTTTAAAAAAGTAACTAGTTATAGTTACTAGTTACTCCTCACAAATAGTTACATAATCATACAAAAGTAACTAATTACCATGGAAAGTAACTATTGCGTTACTTAAAAAAAATCTAATTTTTGACTATAATGACTACAAAATAAATATGAAACATTGTACACTGATTCAGGAGTTTTCAGGGGGTGTGAGAATTTGAGGCGTGCACTCGAGTAAATTATTAAGATGGCTTTTATGTGTTCACTAGAGTGAATCTGATTAACGTTAATCCCACAGCTAACTATCAGGCACCTTTAGAGTTAATGCGTTTCAGTAATTATTCACCCCTGTTAAATTTTTTCCCCAAGTTCTGTTTAGCGGAGAGAAGACTTTTTCAACACATTTCTAAACATAATAGTTTTAATAACTCATTTCTAATAACTGATTTTATTTTACCTTTAAGCTATATTTTTTTTCTTGATAATCTACAGAACAAACCATCGTTATACAATAACTTGCCTAATTACCTTAACCTGCCTAGTTAACCTAATTAACCTAGTTAAGCCTTTAAATGTCCTTTTAAGCTGCAAAGAAGTGTCTTGAAAAAATGTAGTCAAATATTATTTATTGTCATTAGGGCAAAGATAAAATAAATCAGTTATTAGAAATGTGTTGAAAAAATATACTCTCTGTTAAAGAAAAAAATGGGGAAAAAATTAAACGGGGGTGGGGGGTTGGGGGGTGGGTATAATTCTGACTTCAACTGTATATAATAACGAGTAACAAGTGGTCGGGGTGACAACAGAGTTAAGGGTCCAAACTCACTTTTTTTACAGTTTAAGGTTATTGCACTGAAGTTTTCATCCGTAATTTTCACATTTTAAAAAATGAATCTGACCTGACGTTGTGTGAATCATATTAACACACTGCCTCCGAAACTGTTGTCTGTCATAAAAAAATTCAAACCGGGTTAGATTTTTTCCACTTTTCGCATCCGAAAAAATGCTTTGAGAGGTGTTTTGACAGTTCAGAGCCACCGTACAAGCAAAAATCTAAATGCAGACTGTCATCATTTGAGCTACAGATAACTTTATGACAAACATTCTGCATTAAAAAAAGACAGAATGTGGTGGACAGTAAAGAATCTATATGCTGGATTCAGTGACAGACGTGCCTCTTCTCTGCTGATGCTTGGTGAGTGTATATATGTGTGTCCATACATTTGAAATACTGCCCATAGACAATCGAAAGCATGGTTCGCTTTCGAATACAAAATTCGAATACGAAATTCGAATACGAATACAAATTTCAGTGGGCAAAGACTTTTAGTCAGTCAGGCAATACTCAAACAGGAACAAACGGTATCATGAGGATAATCCAAAGAGTAGTCAAGGTCACAGGCAAAGAGATCAGTGCAGGCGCCAAGCAGGATAAACAACAAACAAAACAAGGGTCAAGAAACATGGCAAGGCTAGACTAGAAAAATGCTTTTTAAAGTTACAGACAAACAAGACTCAGCACTGTGTGTGAATGCGAGGTGTATATATATATAGTATTTGTAATGAGTCTTCATACAGCTGTGTGCAAGTAATCAGTGTTGATCCAGAACTGGTGTGTGAGTGAGGTGCCTGATGAGAAATGTAGTGCAGTTCAGTGGCAGAATTCGGGGATTCAGAGGGATCTGGCGCCTGCTTTTTTGAGAAATTCAGATAGATGTGGTGGTGTTGATGGCTCTAGCTGCTCTGGCAGATTAATAAAGAAAAGCTTTTACATGAATTTTGACCCATTCAGTGTATTTTTGTCTATTCCTACAGGTATTTATGTGCAACTGTTTTTCTGATCAAGGGTGACACATTAAGTGCACTTTAAATAATTTAACTTTGTTTATTTACTGTAGATACCATCTTGACATTGATATTTTGGTTATTATGGTTGATTCAGAGTAAAGCTACAATATTTATTTCAGGATATGTCTGTTACTTCCTTCATAAACCTAACCTTTAGTCTCTCCAACTTCATTTGGATTTATAAGTATTGAAATTAGCCAAAACATTGTATTGCATTGTTAAAATGTATCACAGTTTACATTATGTTCGCTATGGTTAAAAACAGATTAATATCAAACACATTTTTTTTCTCCTCAAAATCCCTCAAGTTATGTTTTGGCAGTAGCGGAGACTCACTCACTTTATTACTCCAAAACATCAGATGCATATTTTCCTCTTATGGACAGATTGAAGTTCTGCCCCAGCATGTCACAGCTTTGTGAAGCTGTTGTTACTCCCAGATGTTTTGATCACCCTCACTTTCTATTTTTTGTAATCATTAAAAATATTATCCGTTATCCACCTTCTTCTCACAGCCTATAATGTTGAATCTGTGATCTTAAAAACACAGCATGGAATTTGTGAATAACTCTGTTAAACTGAAAAGAGTTAGTGAAACGATGTACAATGAGATGTCATTACTCTCGTCCTCACATTTCATCAATCCAATATTAGAAACTTATTAGAATTAACTGATCACTTTTAGCAGACCAATATTAACCCCCTAAATTTCTGTTACAATATCATTAACTTGTTGAATATTACTGTACTCTTTGGAATATGACCATAATCTGAAAGAACAAAACACAGTGAGCCTTTTAATGTCATAAAATAATATACTGTACCAATATATTTAAAATACAGATCACAACACTATTTTAGCTCAGACTTATTTGAAATCTGTGCTTCTTTTACACTTTTTTTGGCACTCCATGTTGCTCCTGGTACATTTTGTCACACATTTTAGGTGACAAATCCACTAGAGGATGATGTCTACATTTTTACTAATCTAAAATGCATTACTTACAGAGTGCGTTTTGTTGTAAGTTTCAGATATCTTTCGTGGGCTGTGTTTCACTCCACTTTTACAAACACACTCAGAAGCATCACTTCCCTTGTTCCCTCAGGGCAATCCCTGCCATTATTTTAAAGTCCATTCCATTTCATCAGGGGAATGAGAGAAGCTTACATTGACATACCCTCGATCACTGGATTTCGAACAAAAAAGCAAGTCGGCTTCATATGCTTATATACAACCTCAAATAAGAAAACGTTGGTACAGTGTGGAAAACGCAAATAAAAATGAAAGAAGACATTTCTAAATGTACTTTTTTTTACGCGTATTCCAATTTTGTGTTAGATCAAAAAGAGTTAGAAGAATTATTAAGTTAGAACAGTTAAGCATTTATCAGCTGTAATTTTGTCCCATTTTTCCTACAATTTTTCCTGTAAATGTGCGTCTTATGGTGGGCAACAGTACATGGTCTTTGTTGTTGCATTTTGAGCTTCAAAATCTACCACACGTTCTCTAATGGAGGGAGGTCGGGACTGCAGGCAGGCCAGTCAAGTACCTGAAACATATTCCTCCGCAGCCAGGACTTTGTAATGTGTGCAGAATCTGCTTTTGCATTGTCTTGTTAAAATATGCATAGATGTCCCTTGAAAAGAAGGCAACCTATTGTGCTCAAAAATATATGCGCTTTTTAGCATTAATGGTGCCTTTACTGAATTGCAAGTTACCTTTGCCAAAAGCACTGACTCAACCCCATACCATGGCAGACCCTGTTTTTTGGACTTGTTGCTGGTAACAATCTGCATGATCTTTTTCTTCTTTGTTCCGGAGCACATGGCTTCCATTTTACCCCAAAAATACCTGACATACTGATTCATCTGACCACAGTACACATTTCCACTGTGTGATGGTCCATCCCAGATGCCCCTGAGCCTGGAGAAGTCAACCCCGCTTCTGGACACTGTGAACATAGGGCTTCCTTTTGGCACAGTAGATTTTTTCACTGACATTTGTGGATGTACCCACAGATTGTGGTACTTGACAAAGGTATGCCAATGTAGTCCTGAGCCCATGTGGTGATATCGCTCAAAGATGAATGACGGTTTGAGCCCTTGTCCTTTACGCACAAAAATTCCTCCAGATTCCTTGAACCTTTTAATGATGTTGTGCACTGTTGAAGTTGAACTAACCAAATGTCTTCCTATTTTTTATTTCGAGGAACATTGTTTTTAAACATTTCAATACTTTTCTTGTGTATTTGTTGGCAAACAGGGAATCCTCTACCCATCTTTGCATTTTTACTTCTACTTGTTTAGAATTACTACTATTTTGTGTACATGTTTGACAAATCACACAACCATGCTTACCTGACAAGATGTTCATGACAAACACATTCATTATAATTAATCAATTTGTTTTTATATTTACTAGCTGATTAAAAAAATAAAGCATAAAATCCCTCTTACTCATTTTCACTAAGTAATATATCTAGTGCAACCTTAGGTCCCACTTTATATTAAGTGGCCTTAACCAATATGTATTTACACTGAAATTAATCATTTCTAACTTTTTGTGTAAATACATGTTTTTACATTGTACTTGAGAATGATTAAATATCAGCATAATTTCATCTGTAAACATTTCTGTAATTACAGTTATAATAACACTGTTGAGCATCCCTTAGACCTTAACCCAACCTTAAACCTACACAGACCACTAAACTGGTCCCTAACCCTACCCGTATATCACCTCAAGAGCACCAGAAATGTTGTGGAATACATTATGAGCACAGTAAGTAAATTGTATTTAGTTTTTAAAAGTACAGTATTGTTCAAAATAATAGCAGTACAACGTAATCCAGTATTTTTTAGTATATTTTATTGATACATGGCAAACAGGTTACCAGTAGATAAAATAGATTCTCAGAAAATCAACAAGACTCAGCGTTCATGATATGCACGCTCTTAAGGCTGTGCAATCGGGCAATTAGTTGAAAGGTGTGAATCAGGTGGCTCCTATTTAAAAATGACTACAGCACTTGTTGAACATGCAATTGAAATCCTGAGACAAATGGGTCATTTAAGACATTGTTCAGAAGAACAGCGTACTTTGATTATAAAGTTGATTGGAGAGGGGAAAACCTATAAAGAATGTGGAAGAAACAAAAGGCAATCCCTAAAAATGAATCGAATAATAAACAGAATGGCAAAGGCTCAGCCAATGATCACCTCCAGGATGATCAAAGACAGATTGTGCAAGCATCATCGTATGGGCATATTTTTCTTACTATGGTGTTGGGCCTATTTATTGCAAACCAGGGATCATGGACCAGTTTGAATATTTCAAAAAACTCTAAAATGTCATGTTGCCTTATGCTGAAGAGGACATGCCCATGAAATGGGTTTCAACAAGACAATGACCCCAAACACACTAGTAAATGAGCAAATTCTTTGTTCCAAACCAACAAAATTAATATTATGGAATGGCCAGCCCAATCTCTGGACATTAATCCAACCGAGGACCGGGTGGGGTGATATCAGAAATGCTGTTTCTGAAGCAAAGTCAAGAAATGTAAATTAAATGTGTAATGTTGTTAATGAATCATGGAGTGGAATAAGAGCTGACATTTGCCACAAGTTGGTTGACTCAACTTGGTTGAACAATACTGTAAGTACGTAGTAGTTAAGGCCGTACCCCTTTTTGGTAACCCTTTGCAAAGGGTACCAAGCAGGCTTAAAGGGTACCAAAAGACGGAGCTAGCCACACAGCTAAACGTCATTGGTTTACAGAGATACGTCACTCGCAGAGGCAGAAAAATGAAAACAAATGAACCACCATGTTTTAAAAACACAGCCGAGACATTACATTGTAATACTATATGCATTTAATAACGAGCCATGGTTGACCCAAGCTCAAGCAAACCTTGTCTGTGTCTTGAAGTACAGCCCCAAAGCCAAGAAAAACAAAACCTGCCGTGTCCTGTTTTTGTTTTACAAGCCTGTCTAAAACCACATCTATATTTGAAATAATGAACTTCTTGAGCTGATGATTATAACGTTCGTATGATTACTGATGTGCTTTCGACATCTGATCCTGTCAGAAAAGAAAAGGACAAACGCGAGAGTGAAGCCCGACAAAACAAAGGAGCTAATTTTTTCAGCAAACTGAATAATGAACAAACCGCCTCTCCCAATTTTCTAAAAATAATATTCTCTTTGGTTTATTAGGGAAAGATGTTAATATTCAATTTGTATTAAACAATTTTCTAATTCTTTCATTCATAAATGCAAGTGCTTTAAAACAAAACCACTGTAAAATCAAGTCAATTCACGAGAGGCCACTGTCGGTTGACTGACTGACCAATCGACTGACCCACCCTCCTCCTTTTCTACACCCAACTGATATTTGTTATTATTCACTGGACTCATACCCAGTTGTCCTGGTCCACTCCTCTTTGCATTAAACTGTGAGCTAACTGAACAAACCAGTAACATTAGGAAAGCTGTCCAGCTGCATAAATGCAATGTTTGTAAATTCACTGTTTTTAGCTTAATTTTGGTTATACTGTAAATCTTTAAAGTTGCTAAAGTCAAAATGTGGAAGAAGACTGTTTAGTGTATTGAAAGAAATTCAATTAATATAAGACCCGGTAGTAGTGCTGAAGATCTTTGCCCGAACCCAACGGGATCCGTCAAAAAAAGTGAATTTTGACTGCGTTCAGGCTAGCCGCCAGCTCAAACAGAACAGTCATTCTAGCCGCCAAGGTGTTTCAGCAGTTGCGCATACACTGCATATTATGGTTGAGCGCTAAACAGCAATTTACAGCAAGTTGACAGGGAAGATGACGAGATCACTCCCTACATTGAAACCGCTGTCTTGGAAAATGAATGGATGTTCTTGGCGGGTGGAAGATGAACAAGCAATCCTACACAAAACAAGCTAAATTAGCCAGATAAGTACTATGCATCTTGGCCAGTAGCATCAGCAGTGAAAGGGTGTTTGGTGCTGCTCAGTGAGTGCAGAACTGCGCTAAAGACATTCACTGTGGATTTAATAATTTTCCTCCACAAGAACACATAGCCTAATCTTGGTGAGTAAAGGATTTTTAAATGATAACTTAATATTAATAAAATCAAAAAAATCATAATGTAGACTGAGTATATAGGCTAATGTTGGCATTATTATATTAATATTCAGCTTAGCGAAAATGGTGAAACAAATCCCGCAGAGCTTGGATTTATTTGTATCTTAATCTTAATTTCATTATTGCCAAATACCTGTCATAATTTATAATTTATTTTACTTTAATTTGTTAAGAAAGTATTCTTTTAACTGGTGTGTTGGCCAATTTAAAGATATGTCTATAGCTGAGATGTAACGATGTTACAGAGGACTTATTTTATTTCTTTGTTCCAACTTCCAAGTGGCCTATAGCCTACGTTTGTTATGAATAAAATTTGTTAAAACAAACAACAACTCATTCCTGAAAAAAGGCAAAAGAGCTGTGTGCATATGCACATTTGAATAATGTCTGGCTATAAATGGGTTCAGACTTTTAAAAAGCTGTCGATCAAAATGTACTTGTCGGGCTCTGGTCGAATTCTGTCGGGCTCGAACCCTTTTATGGCCCAAATTACAGCTCTATCTGGTAGTGTAAATGTTTTTTTTTTTTTTCTATCTTTTAGTTGTTTTTGTGTGTCTATTACAGAGTTTAAGTGTATATATTTGCATTATTATTTTATTGATTTAAATATTATTTGTGCTTTGTTCTATAAATGTAGATAAAAGTTGTTAATCGATTTTTGCCTTATTGTAATTGTGTTATAATGCAATAAAAAAATCAACTAACTGCTTAACTGTTTATCATCACCTTTATGAACTCGTAATGATCTAATTACTCTCCAACAGATGTTACATATGCTGGTGAAGATTAAAATATGAGAGGTTTGCACTGACTGTGGGCTATAGTTTCTGTTGTCTTTGAACCCAAATAAGGACTAAATGTATGCTGTGTGTAGTTTTGTCTGTAATTGGTAACATTTCGGAGATTGTAAGGGTCTGTATGTGTCCATAGATGGTTGCATTTATTAATTTTATGTAATTGCAAACATTACAGTAGGTTATTTGGTCCCACTTTATATTAAGTGGCCTTAACTAATATGTACTTACACAGGAATTAATAGTTGTTACAATGTACTTATTGTATAAATACATGTATTTACTGTGTACTTATGCTTGGTTGACATGTAATTACATCTGTAATTAACTTTTGTAACTACATTTGTAAATACACTGTTGACCATCCCTTCCACCTTAGCCCACCCTTAAACCTACCCATACCACCAAACCTGTCCATAACGCAACCTCTATCCCAACTCAAAAGCACCAAAAGTGTTCTCAAATACATTATAAACACAGTAAGTACTTTGTATTTATTTTTTATGTAAGTACATAGTAGTTAAGGACACTTAATATAAAGTGGGACCGGTTATTTTTTACCGTCATTGATCTGCAGTTATAATCAAATCATGTTCATAGAAAGGTTGGTAATGAACATTTATACACAAGTAGTTATATGTATAAAGCATCTGTTTTTTGAGAAGTGCTTCTCATATGACATGTGAACGACCCGCACAGCTTTATTGTGACATTTCCTTGAACGAGAATGACGTCGACTGCAACTTTGTCGCACATCAAAAGGGTACCCTTTAGGCAGTGGAAATGCAAGCCTAATAAAGGTGACCTGTACCGTACTGTACTGTACCAGTCAGTGGAAATGGGCCATTAATATAAACTTGGACCCGACCATATTATTGAAAATGATTAGTTCCAGTTCATTTTAAATGAAAGCTCCTCAAACCATAAATGCAACCCATAATTTAAAGCTCTGTTGTCATCTGTGGAGAAAGGTGGATATTGGTATTTTCCCCTCACACATGGCAGATATGTCTGACCTACGTCACTTCGCAAGTTCTTCACTAATCTCAGTTTTTTTTTCCTAAATCGTACGTAGATGAATGCAGCAGATACACAAAAGCCCTTTACTTCAGACAAATGTCACTGACCTCAAGATGAAGAAAGACGGAGCGTCACAGAGACCTTTTTATCACTCTCTATGGGTGGCTGTTCTGTTGTTCCTCTTCAATGAGATCTAAAACGGCTTCATTCCCTGCCAGCTCTTATATCTCCAGTATACATTTCTGAACTGTTCCACAAGACTAATTTGTGTCGAGTCACAGATGTGCTTTAATGTAACGGCGTTGTGTGCCATATGTTTCCATGAACACCCTGGGTAGACAAAAGAAGCTGTCGCTTTTCAAAGATTTATGCAAACAGAGAAAGTGCCAAACGCAACATGGAGCCTATAAACACAATATAAGTGCAAAGCTCTCTATTTATGAAATTAGAACACCACATGCCTTTAGTGGATGAATTATGTGTTGATCAACAGTCTTATTCTCAGCAAGGTCTTTTCACAACTTAACCATTAACACATGGCTCGAAGAAACATCGGTTTTGATGACTTTCAGCTTCCACACAATTACTCAAATTCGATATAAACAGCTATTTCAAAGTCATTGTTGCAAAGTTGAGATGTTTTGTTAAAAATTGATACATTTTCCAAAGATGTTTGTTTGAGCAGTCAATACAGATTGAGTGGAATTTTGTGCCAATCAAAGGGAACGAGAACTGTGAGCTAACAATTCCCTGAGAAAAAGATTCAATTCAATTTCAATTCAAGTTTATTTGTTTATAGCGCTTTTCACCATAATTGAGAAAGAGATATACGCTATAGCACATTTATAGAAATAATATCTTTCAAATAATAATCACTGAAGCTAATGCTTCTGGACACTTTTTGCATCTTAATCCCAATTCTAGGATGCAAAATGTAGTTTTTAGTTGATACATACAGTGGTGTGAAAAAGTATTTGCCCCCTTTACTCTTTTCTTTATTTTTACATGTTTGTCACACTTTAATGTTTCAGATCATCAAACAAATTTAAATATTAGTCAAAGATAACACGTAAATAGGGCCAGACAGAATCTGCGAACATTTTGTGCTATTTCTGCACAAAATTTGGGTAAAAATCTGTGGATTTATGTGGAATTATTTTGGTAGTATAATAACTAAAACCTTAATATAGGAAATAAAAGTAATACCTTTTTAACTTGTATTTAATGTTCAGAATGCAAATCCAGTTATATCCAAAACAACAAGTCTCCCATATAATACTTTACTAAAAGACAGAAGATATTACTGCACAAACTATATTGTAAATAAACCATATAAATGTTTTAATATTAGTCAAAAATATTACTGAAATTAATTTAAAAACTGAAAAAATAGGAATTTACAAACATTTACACAAGTAAATAAACCAAATCAATGAATTCTGTGGAAATCTGTGGAATTCTGTACGCGCTGATTCCGTGTAGGCCTACACCTAAGTAAATACATTATGTTTTCTATATGAAGGTTTTCATTCAAGGGAAAACAAAATCCAAAACTGAGTATATCCCTGTTTGGAAAAAAAAATGTTTGCTGACTTGTTTAAAGATAACTTAAGTCTGGTTCATCACACCGGACTGCAACACCTGTTCACAACCATAAAATCAATTAAATAAGACCTGCCTGACAGTTAGTTAAGTAAAGTAGACCAAAAGATCCTCAAAAGCATGACATTAGGCCGAGATAAAAAAAAAAGATAAATAAAAAATCCATAAGAAATTATATTACATATTTTAACACATATTTATACAACCAAGGCTCATTCTGAAAACATACCACTATATATATTTCTGGAGAGCACCAAATACATCCCAGGACCTATGTTTTTTTTTTTTTTTTTTTTTGCAGTTTTTGTTTTCGCAAATCCACCAGTGGCCGCTGTGTGTGTTTTTTGAGATCTCATCTCATCTCAGCTGCATCTCACACTATAGCAATGTCTTTAATATAATGTATTTACCCCACGGGTCACAATCTAATAGAACTAGTAACTATAAGCAACTATAGTAAATATATACAGTAGTATATAGTAACTATAAATGACACTTTTTTTTCTCTTCAGTATTCAGTAGGTTAGTTAATAAACATAAATAGATTTTTGGAAATCACCAAGCACTTTGAGAACCATTGCTTTAGTGTGTGTGTGTGTGTGTGTGTGTGTGTGTGTGTGTGTGTATATATATATATATATATATATATATATATATATATATATATATATATATATATATATATATATATATATATATATATATATATATATATGAGCAATATCACACAAGTAGCAGTGTGATATGGCTGTATATCGGCACTGGTGGGAGGCGTGCGTTGCCTTAGTGCCCCAACCAGTGCTGATATACAGCCATATCACACTGCTACGAGTGTGATATTGCGTTTATACAACAGTTTGATGGCATAATTGTGTATATACAAAATCAAACATGGAGAGTCTCAAAAACCCTTTTGTATGAGGAACGACTTCATTCCGCGTTGGATTCAAATCATAAGCTGACAGTTAAACAGCTGAGCAAGTATCTTTTAAACTTTAGATCTGTAGTGTCTGCTTTTTGCTGGTTGTATGTGTGCGGAGTAATACAAAAAGGGTAACGAGGCTGTACGGGTGCTAATATTACTTAAATATATCACGGCTATCAGCCAATCAGATTCGAGAACCAGACAGAACTGTTGTATAAATATATATATATATATATTATATTAAATATATATATATAAATTGTCTGAGGATCTAGCATCTGAACCAGTCTGACTGAAACTCACTGCAAGAACTGGGAATTTCTCACTTTCTCCTTAAATGTCTGTCTTCATTCTTAGTAACTATCTGCTAAATCCACAAGAATGCAGCTCTGACTTATATGAGAGCCGGACAAAATTGAGGTGAAAGTGTGTGTGAAGGTACAAAGTTTACACAAAGGATCAGATGAGATCTGTAAAGATATCTGAATATCTTAAAGTCTCTTATGTCTTTTGTTCTCCTTTGTGCACTTCCTAAATCCGTCCCATGTTTATCTTTACACCCACAGGGCGGATTATCGCTAGAATCTGGGAAAGGCTCTTTTTCACTGAAGCTCTTCTTAGTGCTGCATGATGTTTTGTAATTTAGCTTGGTTCCCCGTGTCAATCAAAAGCCACATTAACTACACTCCTAAAACAAAGGTTGCCATTTTAACGAATAGGATTATTCCATATAGCATGTTTAAGTTTTTTAAGAAAGTTAGTTTTTTTTTTTAAATAAGTTAGATTAAAACAAACTGGTGTAATTGTTCAGTAGTCTAATTGATTTAGATAAGTGAATGCACATTCTGGTGTGGTTTGCTTGAAGGATTAGTTCACCCAAAAATGCTATTAATTACCCTTATGTTGTTTCAATTCAATTAAAGTCATCTTTATTTCTGTAGCGCTTTAACACTGTAGATTGTATCAAAGCAGCTAAACATAGAAGTTCTAGTAAATTAAATCTATGTCAGTCCAGTTTTCAGTGTTGAAGTTCAGTTTAGTTCAGTTCAGTGGTTTAATTTTCACTGCTGAAAGTCCAATTCCCTGAGTCCTTCTTCTGATTTTGGAATCAAAATGAAGATACAGTATTTTAGACAAAATCCAAGACCTCTCCGAGAGTTCTCTGATCCTGAAGTCCAGAAAAAGAACACAAAACATTGCCAAAACATTCAATGTTCAATTCAATTCAAGTTTATTTGTATAAAATACAATATTTCATAATAATTATCAATCCATAACAGTAATACAAAAGGATTACAATATTCCATTATGATCAAATCAGAAAGAGGTGTTGTGTATAGGGTGGACAATGTATATGTAAGGGATAAAGTACATCCAGGTGGTTGTTATTGCAGATTATTACACGGCTGTCTGGAATACTCAGTTCTGATTAGCCAGTCACAACATTCCAATGTGTTAAATAACACCAGCTCATTTGAAAACTTAAAAAAATCTTGACCGTCAGTGAATACATTCAAACCAATATACTTGCATCCATATTTATATGCATCTTCTTGTCTGTCATGCAGTGCTTTTGACTGTTTAGCACCATCTTATGAATGAATAATATGTAGGTTAGTATACTGACCTTATTCTTCCATACGGATGTGCGTGCGTTTTTGCGATTGTTTTAGAACTTTCGATTTAGTTTCCAATGGGAGAAATGACTAGGAATAATAAACAACAAAAAAAAGGTCAAACTACTCACTCTACAAACAAATGTGTTCATGACTATTCAGACAAAGCAGAATAATATAATAAGAAAATTTCAGTTTGCAACATCAAGCAGCGTAACGAGCGTTTTTTTAACGTTCAAAAATTAAAGGAAGTGAATGAGACCCAAAGTCCCAAAGTCGCCTGCTCATATGCAAAGATTAAGGTCAATAAGACTGAAAGGCATTATTCTGCTAAAACATAACTACTTGCTACAAAATGTAAAAAATAGACACAAAACATTGTTCTGATAGTAGTTTACTAGTTCTTTAATTAAAGGCAAAGCTGACAGAAATTAAAATGGCTGAATAAAGCTGATGGAGCATACACTAACCTATGTACTATTCAGTCACAAGGCAGCAGAGGCAGATAAGCAAATAATATGGATGTGAATGTATTCACTGATGCTCAAGATGATTCAAAGTACTCAGATGAGCCTGTGTTTATTCAGCAGTTGTTATCTGGGAAAAACATACAATAGAATGTCACGACTGATCAATCAGAATCAAGTATTCCAGACTGCTGCATAATAAACATAATTAGCTAGCTATTATACAATACTTTTTTTGCAAAAGGTGATGTCTATGTATATGAAATGTTTTCAATTAAGTGATCTGATCATCACAGTAATTAAGGACCGCTAGTGCATTGTGTATTGTTTAAGACTTTGTACTACCCTCTAATGGCGAGTTCAGACTGCATGATTGTAGCGCCAATTTTGACTCGCCGACAGGTTTTGAGAAATCGCAGACAAATGCATGAAATCACATGCAAATTGGTGCTCGTGCACGTGAGTGGCAATCACACGTGCGTGAACTATCAAAGACGCGATCTGAGAGAATCGCCGATGAGTTGCCGATGCCTGTAAGATATTTGGTGTGCTAAATATCTGGAGTTGTCGGTGATTCAAATCATGCCGTGTGAATTGACTTTTGACTGAAGATAACATTAGTGATCGCCTACGGCCAATGAGAGAGCAGCTTTCACTAGTGTGTGTACCTGCATGCCAGCAGGAGGTTTGGGGAGAAGTTACAAGCACTCATTTTTAGTTTATTTGGACCCAAGAAATGGAAGAAAATCTAGTGGAGGTTTGGCAGGAGCACCTGTGTCTGTTTGACGTTTCATACAGAAAGTTAAAAAAGAAAGTTGAGGAGAAATTGCTAATTCCCTTCAAACACAGGTGAGCAAATATGTACATGTTCTACCCCATTAAAGGCTTCTTTCTTGTTATCTAGTTAATAACAAAAGTTATACTACGTGTTTTTGGCTGTGAGACGTAGTTTGGACGAAGTTGTCGGTGATTCTTCTTATTGTAAAGTCATGCAATGTGAAAGCCCTTGTCGCCGATCCATCTTGCAGTGTAAACAAAGCAGCGACAAAACGCTATACAGTCATGCAGTGTGAAAAACATTTGTGACACGACTACTTTGAAAGTCATGCAGTCTGAACTCGGCATAAGAGTGTACTCACACTATGTTATCCAAACAGTGCGCAGACACGTTTCCCGGTTAGTTTGACAAGTGTGAGTGCTCCTTATCGGCCCACCATGCGGTTCAGTTGGCCGGCCCTGAATCGGTTGAAAGAGGTGTGCCAGAGCTCAGTTCAGTTGGGCTTCTGTCCCGGTACGCTTGTAGCATGAGAGCAAAGCATACCTGAGCCCAAAACTGAAGACAAGGCGTCACTTTTTTTAGGGACTGTTTTATAAAGATTTATTAATCATTCTTAATTTTCAATGAATGCAAACTGTTGTAGTTTACTAAAGACGCAAACCCCTCACTGAACATCAGCTGCACCTTAAGCAGACCTCCTCACACCTGCAGCACGAGGGCTTTTATGAAAGTTTATGAGCGTCAAAATTTGTGGATCTGTTCGGCAAAATATTTGACTGCGTGTCAGGATCTTAAACAACTTAACGATATAGCTAAAGCAATGTCCACTAAGCGAGAGCGCTTCTCTTCTTGTTAAACTGAACAGTCGCATCATCGATGACGTAAGCGTGCTCCGGATCGGAAGGCAAAAAGCTGTGTGAGTGCAGGTCGTTGAGGGAGAATGGAGGGTGGAACAAGCGCTGTTCAAAGCCACTGTACCTACACTCTCAGAAATAAAGGTACGAGAGCTGTCACTGGGGTAGTACCTTTTTAAAAGGTACATATTTGTACCTGAAGAGTCCATTTCGGTACCTTAAAGGTACATTTTAGGTGCATTTGGGTACTGATATGTACCTTTGAGGTACCACTAAGGAATCTTTAGGTACAAATATGTACCTTTTGAAAAAGTAATACCCCAGTGACAGCTCTTGTACCTTTATTTCTGAGAGTGTAGTGTGAGTATGCCCCAAGTCCTCCCAGGGTTGGAATCATTTCTTGAAGTTTAGAAAGCATCAACAGCAACTGTAAAATCTCCACATGCCCCATGAAAGGCATCGTGATTTCAATGGTTTTGATGTAATTATACGAAGACTTTCAAGACCTTCAAGAGTTCACATTTAGCTGATGATTGATTATAAAGCTTGTTTGGCATGCTATTCTGGGAGAGAGCCCTAAGCTCATAAGATCCTCGAGCCCGGGGGTCCCTCCCGTTTGCAAGGCGAGAGGGGAATTTGAACTCGGGTAGATCTTGAGAACTCCCCTGCTGTAGTAGCTAATGAAAAAATAAAGATTGCTCTTAAGAGATAACTACTTACTAGGACCCTGTCTATGGTGACAATTTGGATTAGTCAATTAACTTAAGATGCATGTTTTTGGACGGTGGGAGGAAACTGGGGAACCCAGGGGAAACCCACGTGAGCATGTGGAGAACGTGTAAACTTTGCACAGAAACGTCAGCTGGCTTGGTAAGGACTGAAACAGTGACATTCTTGCTGTGAGGCAACAGTGCTAACCACTGGGCCACCGTGCCACCCATCTAGGAAAGAAGGAGTAGGGGTGGAAGGAGGGATTCTTTAAAATGAAGATGGCCGTCATATGGACATTAGGGTATTTAAAGTGGCTTAGCAATTGTCTGATTGGTGAATTATAAATTACATAATGCGGGGCCAGCTGCAAGCAATCATAAGCACGTGATCCTCTTGAATTTAGTTCATAAATAAACTTCACAATAAACTACAAAAACAACTTTGTTCACATATCTACTGCATCAAGTCAGAGTGTGCGTTTACTAAGCGCAATATGGGGCTTGTGTGTTGCCCTGCTGACTCAAACTCAATTCCTGGAGGGCCACAGCTCTGATGAACTGTGTGCTTGTATACTCACCTATGAGTTATCTTTATGTGCTTACTGATCCTTCTCGCCCATCTAGTGGAAAGCTTACACTTGTGTAGAGTTTACCAGAAGATTCACCACCAACTAGATGAACTGTGTATCTGAGTAAACACCTACAGTGGGTAATGAGAGTGAACACCTTGTGAGATCGAATGCTTACACTTGAGTTGGGTTTCCCAAAAGATTGACTACCAACAAAATTAACTGCACATCTGTATACTCTCCCACAGTGTGTACAGAGAGCGAACTTCATGTGAGATCGAATGCTACACTGTTGATACTCTCATTGCTGTGTATGAAGATCACAACAGCACATATATATCAACCCTTGAACTCCCTTCGTGATTAGTGACTGTTTTGAATAAAAGTTGTGAAAAGAGAACCACCTCTGTCTTCCTTGTCTACCAGCGTGACACAACCAGCCTTTAATCCCACCTACTTAATAGTCTCTAGTAGTCTTGAACACCTTGATTAGTTTTATTAGCTGTGTTTGATTTGGATTGGAGCAAAACTGTGCAGAGCTGTGGCCCTCCAGGAATCCAGTTTTAGACCAGTGATCTAAAATATTTGTGTTGCGAAGATGTAGGAAGTTCCCACAAGTTTACAACAACATGGGGGTGAATAATTAATAACAGAACTTTCATTTTTGCATGAACTAATTATTTAAATATGAGCACACTAAAAACCTGTCATGGTTTTGGCTCCTTTACATACTTTAAAAGCTCTTCATTAAAAAAAGACTCCTGTTTTGGAGTAGGTATATCAGTAAAACTCACTTTGTAAAACTTTGTCAAAGCAAGGTCCAATTATTGTGCGATGGAAAAGATTTCATGAATGATGAAGAATCGTCACTGAACCACAAATGACCAGAAAGCAACAAGCATTTCCTGTGAAAAGACAAATATGTACAAGGCCATGCTGTGAAGGAGAATGAAGAAAGGAGAGCTTATTATGTTTCCCTGGGTGTCCCACGCTTCCTCAGTCTTGTTTTCTGTGTTTTTCCCCCAAGGAGGATGGCTGTCAGAGCATCTCCTACTTTCTTGTCTTTCTCTCTAAACTTTATAAGCGCTGGCTCATCCACAAAGGTCTGTCAGAGCCAGGGTTATGGTGATGTCAGCTCCATTAATTACTGTCAATCGGAGGAATCCATCTCATAAAGGCTTGTCAGTCTGCGAGCCCAAACCAAAGCCGCAGTAGAATTTTTGGCCAAAGTGCTTCAGCGGCCTTGCGAACTCTGCAAGGCGATGTAAAAAAGGATATTGTGTCAAAGGGAGAAAGTCCCAGTGGGCTTTCCATTTTATGCAAAACATCTCAGCCTTGACATGCAAAAAAAACATTTATCACACTCCACTTAGACATGATTTGCTACAGTTTGGAAACTATTTTGTTGGTTGCTTAATAGGAGAATGATGCATTTAACACCATGTCATCTAATGATATGTTAAGCTGAATACTAGGGTCACTGGGAGGGGCCCAGGGCCACTGTCCACCTGTGGAGTCATGATCTGGTTGCAGTATTTGCTGGAGGTGAATTGTTGGTCTCAGAGAAGCGAGATGAGCAGATAACCTTCCCACTTTTCCTGCTACGCTTCATTAACTGACCAAAGCTGTTCAAGTTCTCATTCTGTCTTTACAATGAAGTTCAAGGCTTGGACAGCTACACTTTAAGATTTTTGTGAAGTTGAAATTAAAACAAAGATTATTAGAGTGTATTTTATATATAGTGATCAGCATATATAAGTTGACCGCTCACAAATCTGTCTTTTAAATAAAATTTTTTTAAAAAAGGAAGTTATACAATATTACATATACAGTTGAAGTCAGAATTATTAGCCCCTTCAATTTTTTTCTTCTTTTTAAAAATGTTTTTCAAATGATATTTAACAGAGCAAGGACGTTTTCACAGTATGCCTGATAATATTTTTGCCGGCAATTTTCCGGAAAGGTTGTATGTGTGAACAGGTCCTTTTTGAAAATACCGGTAAATTCGTTCTGGCTATTTTCCGGAAAGAGAAGTTGTAACATTACCGGCAATTTGCCGGAATGCTGCGCTGTGTGAATGCAGAAGGAAGATTCCCGTAATAAGCGCGTGCACGTCTAGAACGTGCTGACGTGAGACGTCTGCTTTAGCCAATCACAACAGTCAGACGCATTTACGTCCGCGCGGTTTGTGAGGATAAAAGCCTTTGAATATTTTTCCAGACACATTTAGCTGCTAGAAGTTAGTCAGATCACGTTTACATGTTCTTCTTAATGCCAACTGTGTAAATAATCATCGATGAGATGCTTATGATAAGCCGTTGTTTACTTTCAAGCTTTACGTGCGCCTATGAGCGCCTGCACACGCAAATATTATGAACATCTCGACATGCGAAAGTGATCCTGCGAAAGTTGTTCACAATATTGATCATCCACAGAGTTTGTAATTTAGTCAAATGTTTACAAATACAAGCGCAGCCGTTTAAAGCTCATTTGTGGTGAATGATGTCAGAATTTACCGGTATTTTGGAATGGATGTGTGAATGCTCTTTTCCGGAAAATTTCTGTAACGTCCTCGCCTGTGTGAACAGCGCTTTTTTGAATATACCGGTAAAGTCTAAATTTTACAGAAATTTACCGGTATCACTGTGTGAAAGGGGCTTGTCCTTTCGAGTGGTGTTTTTTTTTTTACATGGTTTAATATTTTTTGTTATTAAAATTTAATAATTTAAGTTCCTGTTTGAAAGTTTACAGATAGATAGTTTGTATGTCATTGATCTGTTCAGTTTTGAGGTAATCTGAACATTCTAGCACCTTTTTTGAGTCTCTTCAATAGTTTTGTTTTTCCTTTTAAATGATTCATTAAATACCATACCGTGCCATTCATACCGAGGTATTACCGTATTGTGAAATTTTGATACCGTTACATCTCTACAAGGTTAGGAAATTGTAACCAAAAAAAAAAAAAATTGTTGAACATTTAACCCAGTGCGACACATTTTGGGTAAAACATTTTAAACATAAAAGCCCTATTATGTGATTCTCTTATTTTATTATAGTTATAATGCAAAGAATAATAATAAAAAAGATTATTAATATTTTTAGAGTATGCCATGCAAAGCAATGCATCTATCTATGTCTTTACATTGTAGTTAAATACTTAAAAAAATGATGTTTTTTTTTTTCCTGTAGAATAACTGGCTTATTTAGTTATTTAAATGAGTATCCCACAATAATTAATGTTTCAAACTTATATAAACCAATGAAAAGAGAAAATCAATATAGGCTAGTTTAGAATGTTTTTACTTTAAAACTCACTTTATTAAGATGTAGTAGAAGTAAACATTATACTCTGCATACCTACAGAAGAACTTTGAGTAACACTTTAATTTGGGTCACAATTTGAGGTATTAACAAACGGTAATAATGGCTAATTAGCTGTTTAGTAATAGTTAGAAAGGTAGAAGTTAGGTTCAGGTTTTGGGTAGGGATGCAGAATTAAAAATAACATCATATTTTATAACTAACAGACTGTTAATATCTTAATAAAAGGCACACAATATGCCAGTAGTTAAGAACTTGCACTGTTAAATATGTTGAGTTCCCAAACTTTCTACAAACTGTCTTAATACAAATCAGTTAAGTTAATTTAATAGTTTTTACAAGTTTAAGTCTATTGAACATAAAACAATTAAGTTATCCCTAAAGAGAATTTAAGAACTGTGTTATTTAAACTTATTAAAAAAGTAGTTTAAACAAGCAGCAAAAGTCATATTTTTAAATGTGAATTAACCTAAACTAACATGTTAACGAACTTCAGTCAATTAATAAAAGCAACGTCACATCACGTCCAGTTTCTGACACGTGGCCTCTTGAGTCTCCGTGAAGCATCTCAGTGTGGAGATAAACGCATCATCACTGAGGGAGAGGAGGGACGGGGAGAAAGTTTGGAAACGAGTGAGAGGAGGCAGAAACTGAATGAGAGGGACAGAGCTCAGCGGTCTTGGAGAACAGAAGGATACTCAGAGGGGGAAAAAATCTCCATCTTGTTCTACTACCGACCGGGGACCGCAGCACTTGCCTGTTTCTCTTCGCATGTATGGCTTGTGGTGTTTGTGAGTGGTAATCTGCTGCTCGTGTGTGTGAGTGTGTGGAGGTGACGGGTCCTGAACATGCGGCGGCTGAAGGAGACAGTGTTCTGCGCGGCACTTCTGCTGCTTCTCTCTATGTGCACCCCAAAGACACATGCAGGTAAAGCAGTCTTAATGAAAACTTAGAAAAAATGGTTTTAAAGCAGTTTTTCCTCTCAATTAAGTAGCTTATTGGTGCAAATTTGAATCTGAGGTACAAACTTATTTCCTGTGCACTTGTTACAGATGCAGACTCGAGTCAGTACCCTGTATTTAATTAAATGTTTTGTTTTAGTGTGAATCTTGTCGAGTTTTTACAACAAGCTTTTAAAACTTGGGGAAGCTTAAGATAAACTTTGAAATTTCATTGTCCTGCTGGTTTGAACTTGTTCGTTGAGTTCAGGATGACTGACAGATGCTAATGCGCTTTATGTTTGCTAAAAACCCGATTTCCAACTCACTCTACTTACAGTTAAGATTGTATGTTTGTTTTGAACGATTTCCTTCGGTGCTTTGCAGCCGCCTTTAGTTTATGATAATAGATTACATCTTATCTAAACAATGCGCATTAGCAAATTATATTGAAATTAGATTTCCTTTAATGTTTTTTTTTTTTTAATATTGATTTTGGATTTTTGGTTATCAGTTTATTCCTGTTTGTTTTATTCAGGAACAATTTTCTTGTTAAAAAATGCCATCCCCTCTCATGACCCTACTTAGCCCCACCCTTTGCTCATTCATGTGTCAAATGTTGGTCTGCACTTTGTCTGTGCAATCTTTTGTATGTCCAGCAGAAGTCATGTAACATCCATTAAACTAAACCTTAAAGGGATAGTTCACCCAAAAACGAAAAGTTGTTGTTGATTTACTCACCCTTAGGTCCTCTGAGATGTAGACCATTTCAAGATGTTACTTTTTGACTTCTTTTTTCTTGAGTGAAGCGTTAAAGAGACAGGACCCCCCCCCCCCCCCCTAATATTTACTCAATATTTACTCACTCTCAAGTGGTTCCAAACCTTCCAAAACACAAAAGGAAATTATTATCAATAAATGAAGACATTTTGAAGAAAGATGGAAACCTGTAACCTTTGATATCCATAGTAGAAAAAAAAAAAATAAATACAACGGAAGTCAATGGTTACAGGTTTTCAACATTCAATATCTTCTTTTGAGTTCAGCTTCTTTTGAGTTCAAAGAAAGAAGCTCAAAAATATTTGTGACAAGTGAAGGGTGAGTAAAATAATGACATAATCTTTATTTTTGGGTGAATTATCCCTTTAAACTAGATTTTTTTTGCCAACACATTGTGGAAGAGGAGATTCCTCCCAATGTATAATACGCTATATAAATGTAAGGAATTAATATGAATTATTATTATTTTCCTAGGTGGTTCTTAAAGTCAACTGGTAAAACAAAATAATACCTGTAGCTCTTGGTAAATCATTCATGTCTTATAAAGCAAAACAACTGAAATTTATTTACTGCATTATTACTTTGATCCACATCCTCCAAAAAAAAAGGTCCAAAAGCTGAATATTCCTGTCACAAAACAGCATATGCACTTGATGTCGTTTGTTTAGGATTGATAGGGAGGAAATGTGTTGTATTTTTCTTTGAAATTCTACTTGTGCCTTTTTTTTGATGGTATTAATTTTGTTTTATTTTGATTGGATATGTTTGTTTCGCTCTCAGAGAGCCAGTACCTATTGACCTGCATTTTATGAATCACCAAGGACCACAGTTTCAGCTAAAAATCTTTTGTAATGTTCTTCTGAAGAAAACAAATGTCACTAACATCTTGGATGCCCATAGATAGGGTTACCCATGGGCATCCAAGATGTTGGTGACTTTTTTTTTTCTAAAACCACTAAACCACAGGCACTAAAACCTGGTACCAATACAGCACTATTAACTATAAAATCAGAATGTACCAAACTGAATGAGAACATGAATTTCAGTGCTTAATTTCAGTACCACTTAAATGCTTGGACATGCATGACCACTGCATTGAAGGCTTTCTAAACGATCTGGAATTTTTTTTTTTCATCATTGAGAAAATCCAAGACATCTTTGTAATAATGTTTGTGTCCAATTTGTTTCACATTTTGAATAAAAAAAGGCAAAAATGAAAGCATTTCCAAAAGCGTATGACTGCAGCCACCACACATTCTCTTATGATAACAGGTCGTCCAACATTAGCTTAGCAGCTAGCTACATAAATTGCATTTAAAGTATAGTCATCGCTTTATGTATTTGAAAGTTTATCAGAGAGCAATCCTTTTGTAGCTTTATAAAAAATAACACCAGTTCAGGCATCATACTATTTTAAAAGTATGGATTCGACAGCAATATCGGAAAAAAAAACTAAATAATACCCAACCTTACCCATGAACGAGTAAATTACAAGCAAAAATAAATTTGTCATTTATCAGGTAGGCTTAAGCTATAGTTAACAGGCTAACATTGTTTGATTAATCAAGGAAGGGAATCCTCCAGCAGACTGTCGCTTCATGTTTGAGTTTGCTCGTGACTCATGTCGGTTTGCTGTGAAACTGTTTAACGTTGGCTTGAGACATAGGTGAATGAGTGCTTACTGACCTGCTCCAGTAGATTAAAATTCCTCTTGGGCAGTTGGCCAAATCTGCTATTGTACAGGGTAATGTGTATGTCAACATCAAGACCCCAGAATATGGGCAACAACTTAATGTTCTTTATTGGCATTTATGGTTTCTGTTGAAAAACATCAACATTCATGAAACCTTTTCAATGCATAAGTATTCTTTCTTAATGTTGAAAAAAGAAAAATATAAGTATAGTTTAAATATTTGTTCACTGAAATTTTGGGGGACCAAAATGGATTTCTAATACGCTTTTTTTGGAGACTATTTTAAGTGTAGTAATGGTGCATGGTGCAGTGCATCTAAAATATTTAAGTGAGGCTTGAATGTCTATAAGCATATACTCTTTGTAAACCTGTATAGCTTGAGATTAGCCTAGATAAAAGTATAATATTTCTTGGTCACTAACCAAGCAAGCAATTTAATTATTAATGAAATCTGATCATTTGTCCTCTTAGATGGTCTGGCTTAAGTTGAAGCTCCAGATGCTCTCTATTATGTCAAATCTTTCCGGAAAACATGATCTCCAGGTTTTAAACAAACTTGAACAGTTCGTGATCGATCTGTCTGTCTGTCTGTCTGTCTGTCCGTCCGTCCATCTGTCCGTCCATCCGTCCGTCCAAGGTGTTCATTAGTTGATTGATGATTTAATTTTATAAATAAATGAAGCAAATACTAAAAAGCAAAGGAAAAAAAAGTTCTTTGGTATATTCTACATTATTTTGTAAAAAAATCCTCTATGATCAGTCTTGCATCTTATAAACGAAATTAATTCTTGGTATTTATCAGGGCTACAACAAAGGTTTAATGATTCAGTGTTTTCTAAATCCATAGTCCCAAAAACATTTGCAGACAGTATCGCAAACTTGTGTAGTTGCACTACAGCTCACGACTTGTTGTAAGAGGCAAGGATGCTTCCTAATGTATAATATGGATTTACAGTATTTCTCAGTCACTTTGGTGCATTTTTCACAACACTATTTACATTTGCACAACAGTTAATGCATTTCTCAAAACATTTAGTACAACCTGCAAAACCTAGTTAATATCCCGCAAAAGCGTGTCACTTGCTCAAAATCGATAGCTCATTCCTCGAAAGCAAGTATCAGTGTCATCAAGATGAAAAGTCCTGACACCATTGTTTATGAACAAGATAGTCAAATGGCTTTGTCATGATTTCATTATGAGTTTACTCTATAATTTTGTCTATTGCAAAAAAAGTCAGATTTTGGTGAAACTTCCTCAATGCTCAGGAAAAAAGTATATACTATTTGCTCAACCTTTTGAAAACTACAGTAAAATTAGACATCACTGCATTTAGTGAGGTATCTGATTACAAGACACTGAATATGTATGTTTCACATTTTTACTGCATTTGCTCTTTGCAATTCTAATTTATTCACAGCATTGTGCAAAAGATTAAAGTTTTTCTCAGTTGCTTTGGTGCGTTTCTCACAACACTAGTGCATTTCTGCATAACAGTTAATGCATTTTTCAAAATAATTAGTACAAACTGCAAAACCTAGCTGATAACCTGCAAAAGTGCATCACATGCTCATTATAAAATTAGCTTGACAGATTTTGACAGCTAGTTCAACATTTTTTTAACGCAATGACTCAAGTAATGAAATGAGGACTATTAGTTTTTTCTGGAATGACTATTCAGCATTTACAAGTTTAGTTAATTTTGACTGACATGACATAAGCAATTGATAATGTTATAAATAGCAGAGAGTTGTATTAAACCAATTAATGCATGTCCAGAAGCATTTGCAATTTGTTGAAAGGAATGAGAAACTGCTACTAGGATGTGCACAAATGACTAATTGTTTTGAGAAATGCAATAATTGTTGTGCAAATGTAAACAGTGTTGTGAGAAATGCACCAAAGCCACTGAGAAAAGCTGTAAATACTGTGAATCATGCACTTGAGAAAAAGAACAATGGCAGAGCTTGCAGTCAAATCTGTATCTTTCATTTCATACACCAATAACAAAGAGCAAATAACAAAGAGAATTGATGTTGATACCAGACGTTTTTGCAGCCTGTTACATTGTAAAAAATTTGGTTCCACACAATTCCTTTATGTTGTCCTGCACAATGCGATTAACACAACCGTTTTTGTAGAAATTTAAATGGATTGAACATAAAACAATTAACTTGTCCCCCCCAAAAAAACTCACATTGGGTCAACTAATATTAAATAAGTAGTCTGAACAAGCAGCAAAAGTGTTTTTTGAGTGTAGTTTTTCCAAAAATTCATGGTAGTTAAGCAGTGAATTGTTCAAGAAAGACATTTGGTCAGAAAAATCAAACTTCATGTCAGTTTGAAGGATGTTCTTAGAGATCTAGTAAGATAGAAGATGCACAGCCGTGGTGATAGTGCTGTCCTGGTTGCAGTGGTGGATCCTGATATGACAGAGCAGGATGTGGTTAGTTGAGTCAACTGTTAACTATTTGCATGGTTGCCCTGTGAAAGTCTAGCTTGAGATTCATGCGTTTAACTGTAGGATGTTGGAGCCACAGTTTGTTGTCTTGTCTGACATGGAGAACAAAGGAAGTTTTTCAGTTTGTGATGCTTCTGTCTCTCTTCCCCTCCATATTAATATTCAGCCCTATCTTCTTCAAAGGCCCTGACTTCTTAGGATTGTGGGTGGATGTTGCATCTTTATGGTTGTCTAGTCCATGCCGGTTTGTGCTCGCTCCATCTTCATCTTTCACACGGCCTGTTCTGGAACTCCTGCAGGAGAGCGGCCACGCATGTCCCTTTTGATCCCACTGAACAAACAAATACATGAAACAGTATGGATGAGAATATTGAAAGAGTAGAGGCCAATGGGGATGGGAGCTTCTACTCAAAAGAGCCTTTTCCTTGTCTAAACAGACATGCTTCCCTGCTGCTGAGGAGCTCGGGCCATCAATGCTGCTGTGTAAAATGTGTCATCCATCCAGTAACAATACAAGCATCTGGCTCACAGGAGCAGAGCTCCATCCTCTTTCTTTTTATGGCCGTACAGTATGTTCTATTTTGCATCAAAAGCATGTGGAAGAGCGATGTGCTCATTTACATCACGATGCCCATGTAAACTTCCCCTATCCTGCTGTTTTCTACAAGTCACTTCACTTTGCAAACATGTTCATAACTACATAGGCAACTATTTTGAGTCATGCATGTTTCTAGTCAACTCCAAATTCAAAGACGTTATCAAAATTGCTGGTTTTAAGGGCTTGATAAGGATCAAATGACATGGTAAAAAGCTTTCCCAGATGATAATTGCTGTGAAGTAAAGAGACTGGGACTTCGACTGCAGCTGTATTTTTGATCCTATTCATATACGTTTGAGTGGCATTTCATTGATTTAATATTTTAATAATTTACTCTTTTGATGGTCAGTAGTGATACTGCACTGCAAACCCTAATACGTTGAGACTACTCAATTGATTTGAGGAAAGTGATTCCCTCAGTTGGTTCAAAGACTTTAAAATACACAAATCATGTCACATATAGTTTTGAATGGGAAAAGTGTAACGGTCAATATGGTGAATGAAGCCCCGCCTACTAGTGCAAGAGCCAATCATCAATCGCTATAGACTGACGCTTCTCCGGGGGACAAGATGTGTGCTTTTACGACAGTTTGGTGGTCAACAAACACACTGGGATCTCAGCGAATACTTGCTTCACATAAAGATGAGAAGTATTTCCACATAAAGCTTGGAATCAGTACTTTTAAATGAACCAAGTGCACTTAAAAGCACTTTTTTTTTTTGGTTTCGCGAGGTATAGTCCATCCTGTCAAACGCACATCACATGACAGCAACCACTCAAACGCCCACAGACTTATAAACAAAGAATCGCTGTCATTTCTGGAGGAGATTCGCCATCAAGACCAAGTCAAGACGCAATCAGGCGATCATTATCCAGAGGATGATAATGTCTAACGCTGCCGTAAATGAGTTTGGTGTCTTGATCTCATTCCTTTCGAGTGCTCATGCGCATTAGCTTCGGCAACCTGAAAATATGCTGATTTTTTTTGATGCAGTTTAGAAATGAAACTTATGAGAGGTATTGTTTAATTTTATTGTTGATTCCAAATCGGTAATGTAATCGTAAACTTGGCTAGCAATTTCAAAGAATTTAATGTTTCCACATTCAGACTGAATGGCCAAGCATACTGCCCGAGAGGCATTTTAAAGATGGCGGCTGAGTGAAATCACTTGCCTTAAAGGGACTTCGATTGGTGTGAGTACTGGGAAATCGACTACTTGATTAATTGAGCTGACCTAATGTGGTCTCTTTATTGAATTAACTTAAATGTTTAAGTACAGATAACTTAAAATAGACTAAACGTTTACAATTTTCAGCTTTTATTTTCTTTATTTCCTTTAAATAATTTATAAATTATGAATGTTTTTTTATGTTTTTCACCTACATAAACCACTTTATAAGGCTTATACTGCATTAACATAACGCTTAAAGGATTCTGGAATGTCAGCTTTTTAATGAAATATGCAAATTTTGCTAGTTTTTAAAAATCTTTTTTATTTTGATATGGCTCACTTTTTGGGGGTTTCATTGTATTATTATTACTGTAGTACCACCTTGGATGCAATTCTAAGTGAGATTACCAAAATGTGATGTGTAAACACTGCACGCAAATTAACATGGCTGAGTAGTGATCAACAGACAAGTTGCAGACTTTCCATTTGCTGTGAAATGTCTGTCCGAATGTTTATAATCTGCTCAGGAAAGATGAAGTGTGCAAGGCAAGCAGAGAAGTCTCAAAGGCATAGTTAACCCAAAAAAATTCTGTCATCATTTACTTTCTATTCACTTGTTCCAAACTTGTTTGAGTTTCTTTCTTTCGTTGAACACGAGTTGAGACATTTTGAAGAAAGCTGGATACTTGTAGCCATTGACTTCCATAGTATTTCTTTTTCCTACTATTGAAGGTAATGATTACAGGTTTTCAGCTTTCCTCAAAATATCTTCTTCTTCCCCAACATTGCCATCATGAAATTTTAGAGTCAGAGGGGCATCCAGCCAGTGCTCAGCAAAAGTTTGTTACATGTTTGTCACCTGTCCATGCGGTATAGGTGAATTGGGTAGGTTAAATTGCCTGTAGTGTGTGTGTGTGTGTGTGTGTGTGAATGAGATTGAGTGGACTTACTATTTTTAAAGTTTTCAATGTGAACACACTACTTAAACTATTTATACTACAAAATTACATAGAATAGAGCATAGGTATGCGATTTGGGACGCAGCTATTGTTTACTGGAAACTCTTAATGGAGCTTTGAATCAATGAATTAATTACTAGAGATTCAGTCTGAATGGATAAGTTGAATCAGTGAGTTGTTTACAGGAGAGTCACTGTGAATAGATTGTTTGAATCAGTGATGAGTTGTTTACTGGAGACTCTTAATCGATCATTGAATCAGTTACTGGGAACTAACTCGGAATGGATCATTTGAATCACTGAGTTGTTTACCATTTCCCAGAGATGGGTTGTGGCTGAAAGGGCATCCCACTGTGTAAAAACTTGCTGGATAAGTTGGCGGTTCATTCCGCTGTGGTGAACCTGGAATAATAAAGGGACTAAGCCGACAAGAAAATGAATGAATATACATATATTGGTGAAGTATTGGTCAAGTTTGTTCCGCTGTCACCACTGGTTTGATTGGTTTGGGACTTGTGGAGCTGTGCAAAAATGGATTTGCTCTTTAGTGTTTGGACTTTCAGCAGTGAAATTAAACCACACTGAACTGAACTAAATTGAACTTCAACTCTGAAAACTAGACAGACACAGTTTCTATTCACTAGAACTTCTATGTTAAGCTGCTTTAACACAATCTACATTGTAAAAGTGCTACAGAAATAAACATGAAATGATTAGCTCTGAAAACTTTCACTTTAGCATCTGATAGCCTCGTCAAAGTATGTGCAGAGCTCAGTTGGTAGATGCGATGAAGAGCGTGAATAGAATTCATTTTAGCCAATCACAGACATTTCTGTTGAGCACTTGCTGTCTTATTATCTAAAGCCCATCCCAGCGCCTAACAGGATGTGCTGTCAAGTCAGCTGTCTGGTCCAGATATTTGACGTGCAAGATTTTTGTTTTGCTTTTATTGCCTCACTGACTACGTTTACATAGACATCAGTGATCAAAATTTAGCTTGAATCTGAATAAGACAATACTATGATTAAGGTGTTTTCATCAGTTGCTTTTTGAATGTTTCCTTCATGATCCCGTTTTACATGTTACAGCACATAATTCGACCAACGTCATTGCATCATCGCACTATCCACGTTTTCTCCAGAGTTTCATGTACTTTCGTATGTTTAATTTTTAATTTGTCAACTTTAACTGCAGTTTGGCACTTTCACTTTCACTTAGGAATATTTCATGCATGCCCCCATGACAAACAGGATGTTGGATGCGAGGAACACTGCTGGAAGAGAGTTGTTTTAATGTAAATTGATACCGCACGTCGTATGGGAAAAAAACCTGAGCATTTTACGATGCAGTTGTCTGTGGTCCTTCAATGACTCGGTACAGTATGTGCAGAGAATAGTGTCAAACAGCCATGTGTGTACAGACTATCCTGTTGCAAAATGAATTGAAAATCCTACACAATGGTAGTAGTTTGATTGCGGTGTTTACATGTCTGTACTGCACGTCAATAATGCGACTAAAATCAGCATACTCCACATTTCCTAATTACATTTCTGTTTAGTTCAATTATGACCTTAATCGGGCTAAATTAATCAAAAATCAGTGTTTACTTGGTAGACTCTTAATCAGAATATTGCATTAATCATTTTTTTGGCTTCCAAATGTAAATGATTATTGGCTTCCATGTAAATGTACTCACTGAGTGGTTCACACATACAGATTGCCAATCACAGCTCAACTTGTCGGCGAGCTTGTTAATTGTGTTTTAAGAAGGTTTAACATTCTGTAGTTTAAACTAGGCATAAAGTAGGATGTTGGTTTGATTTTTACTCATTAAAATGTAGATAAATTTGTGATGGAGGTAGAGACACACATTTTTGGGCATAATTTGTGCGCCCTAACTCAAGAGTCAAATTTCATACGTGACCTGACATCAGGCAGGAACATTTTCATAATTTCTATGATTTGTTTTGCAGTTTATACTTCAAGAATGGGATTTTTTTAAATGAAGATATTGAAACATCTTTCAGTGGGATTTTACTAACTTTGTCCTCAATTTTTTTGTGTCCAAATAAACAGAAAAGAAGCCCTTTTAACTACTCCCCCAACCTCCCACTGCCATGCATATACCCATACTAGTGGATGCTGCTCTCTCATTGGCTGTAGGTAATCACCAATGGTATTTGGTAACCGCCAATGGTATAATGGTAATCGCCAGGTCCAGATATTTAGTATGTTAAATATCTCACAGGTGTCAGCGACTTATTTACGATTCTCTCAGATCACGATTGTTTACACAGTGTGATTGTTACTCATGTGAACAAGGACCGATTTGCCTGTAATTTTAGGCATTTGTTGGCGGTTTCTCCAAAATCTGTCAGCAAGTCAAAATCGGGGCTACAATCATGCATTCTGAACTCAGCATAACTCTTAATCCAAGGGTTCCTGGAAGGCCAATATCCTGCAGGAATTAGCTCAAGTGCCAATTAAACACACCTGGATCTGCTAATCAAGGCCTTCAGTCTCACTAGAAGCTTCTAAGAAAGAGTGTTGGAGCTGATTAGAGATTAAATATGCAGGACATATGCAGGATGTGTGGTGTTTCCAATTGTGGGGTTTGTCAGAGTGATCCAACATACTGTAGTGACTCAAACCATTGCTGTGATGTCTGCTGTGTACTGAAAGAGCCTTTGAGTATTTGGCAATATCTGCAAATCTATTTGGTGTCAGATCTGCAGAATTAGTTTTTGCTTACAGTTGAGGTCAGAATTATTAGCCACCCTGAATTATTAGCCCCCTGTTTAATTTTTCCCCAATTTCTGTTTAACGGAGAGAAGATTTTTTCAACACATTTTTAATCATAATAGTTTTAATAACTCATTTCTAATAACTGAATTATTTTATCTTTGCCATGATGACAGTAAATAATATTTGACTAGATATTTCTATACAGCTTAAAGTGACATTTAAAGGCTTAACTAGGTTAATTAGGTTAACTAGGCAGGTTAGGGTAATTATGCAAGTATAATGATGGTTTGTTCTGTAGACTATTGAAAATATATATATATAGCTTAAAGGGGCTAATAATTTTGACCTTAAATAGTTTTTTTATTATTTATTTATTAAAAACTACTATCAGACATACCGTGATAATGTCCTTGCTCTGTTAAACATCATTTGGGAAATATTTAAATTCATTAAGTGGAAATGCGCCGTATGGTCTTTGCTCAGGACCAGTCCTCTGGGCTTTTTTCATCAATGTTCTTTCTAAGCACATAGAGCTGTGTTGTGATCATTTAAGAAATTACTAGTCCTAGTAGTATCAAACTCGCATGACCAGCTTGAACTCTCTGAAATCTCCTTGGGAAATCTTCTTCCCCCTTGCACATTATTCTTTAAAGATCCTGTTAAGTGCTTTAAAATGTGCAGTTTTATTCAATGTTTGATGTCATTTAAATTAAAAAATGTAGCGAGGGTAGGACATAGAGTAGCTCCTCCACTTAAATAAAACAGCCAAAAGAATTTGGTTGAGATAAAGTACATTTAAATGCAGGAATGTGAACCTACAATGGTCTAACGGTTCAGTTTATTATGCCATCGATTCGGTTCAATTCGATATCTCGGTGCATCAAAGATGCTCTCCATACACATTTAGATTTTGTTTTTTTAATTCATTTTTATTGAACTCTATAAATATATTTATATATTAATATTGTATTTTAATACAATTTTGTCCTTTAATACAAGCAGTCAGATATATGAACTGCACCTTTAATTTGACCTCTTTTTTTAATGTTTTAAACAAACACATTTATACCAAATAAATGAATGTAAATATTATCCTGCTTGCTTTTTGAGCACTTTCAAGGGATCCAATGGTTGGTCATTGTCTTTATCCGCTCAACAGAAAGGGATGTGACTGGCTCTGATACTATCAGTGCTGTTCACCGATAAGTGATGCAGGAAGAACAGCCGCGGTTGCAGTCTATATGCACAGTTATCACAGGTAATCCGTAATAGAAGCAGTGGAGAAACCTCACACTACAGACACTCTTGTCTGGATTCACAAGTATCGCTTAAACAGCCGCGAGGAGAGGAAAAGTTACCTCACAAACACGCCAGTTGGCCAAATGTCCAAAGTGAGAGAGAGAGAAAGGCAGAGATGGAGTTCTATGCTGCGTTCACCCCAGACGTGGAGGAAGCGTCAAGCGCGAGTGATTTACATCTTAAGCCAATGCAAAGATGCGAATCGACATTCTGTGGCATGATATACGAGAATTAGGTGGCGCAAGTGACACCATTGCTTAAATGAAGTGGCGCTAGTTGAACATTTTGCGCGACTGACGCTCGAGTTGGAAAATTTGAACTGCAGTGGACATTCCGCCGCATTAACCAATCAGGAGCTTACTCTTGTTGAGGCGTGATTATGACGTAGCACCTATTGTTGGTATCCTGGGTGAAAATCCTCCTGCCAACACCGACAATAGCTCATTAAACTGGACTCGGCTCAGTCGGAAGCACCGCTGAAAGCTTTCATCATCCAAGTACAGTTTCTGGAGGAGTTTATAAACTCACAGAGCTGGACTCAGCCACTGCTCCAAACCAATCAACGCTGTTTTTCAGTCCTCCTAAAGCACATAAACACAGCTATTCTCTCAATAAAATCCATGTTATCCATTTAGCAATAAAGTTAAAGTCACCGGCCAGACAGAAACCCTGCCCATGATGCGAATTTGCATCTGTTGTAAAGTGAATTTGACGTGCAAATAAAGCGAGTATACTCATAATTAAACACATTTTTATAGTAGTTGGAGCATTTTATTTACTTGCCCCGCCTCCTTTGTCATACTTATTCTACAGTATTGGGCAGCGGTTCCCAACAGGGGGGTCGCAGCCCACAATGGGTTCTCAGTGATCTTTATGGGGGGTTGCGTCCTATTTAAAAAAATCTTAAAGAGTAGAAAATTAGGAGAATGACCATGTTGCCTTATGTAGCTCAGTGGTCCTCAACCATTGGTCTGTGGATCAATAGGTAACAGGCTGCACAAGAAATCATTAATTATTTCCATTTTATTTATTATCTGAGTCTGAACGATCTTTTATTTTGAAAAGTCTTTTATTTTGAAAAATTACCGTATTCTCTCGCTTAAGTCTCGGTCATTTGAGCGCCCAAATTTACACCCTCAAGCAGCAAAATGAGTAAGAAACAGACGTCTTTAGAAAGTTTCTTTGCTAAGGGAAAAAGGCCCAATGAATGACCCACAAACTGCCAAGGAATAGATCTGCAACCCACTTGTCAACAAATCCAGCATGGCTGTGAATCCAGGTGAATCCAGCATGGCTGTGCATGAAGATCAACTGATGGAGATTGCAAATGATGGTGGCCTTTTTGGGGCCGTTCGCATATTGCGTATTTCTAAAGTCTGCACAAGTTTGTTGTTTCCAATGGAGGTGTTTGCTCGCACAAGCGGCATGACGTGCTCGCACCAATGAACCCCAGACTGTGCGCACCGCAAGTCACATGATAAGTTTTGACCCATCAGCTTCAGGTTGTATGGAATATTCCCATTTTGGTAAGACAAATTTTCTCAGACAAACATAGAACACCCAAACACTGCAGTGCTTTGTACTTTTCTCCATAAATAAAATTTATATCAGAGAGTGACAGCAATGTTTTGTCAGTTTGTCATCCTCTGAGAAAACAGTTGATGTCGCATAGCAACCTATGAAACACCACCAACCCCCCGCACTAAAATTGTCAAGAGTTGACCTGTGCGTGGTGATAAAAAGTTTGAGGACCACTGCCCTAGCTGCCCAAAAATGGACAAATTTGCATCACTGTGCATCAAAGAAACGATTAATTTTGATCTAATCAAATGAAATGCAACTGAGAAGCATCTTAAAGTGAGTGCGGCTTGTCTCACTAGAAAGCATTTGATTGGTCAGACGATTAGATGAGAAACTTAAATATGAGTGACATGAAAAAATCGGCAAGCTTAATGATGTTTATACCAGTGATACAACTGCGTCACTGTTTTGGAGCACACTAGCTTTCAGATATCCTTAAAACTATCGGACTAAATTTTTAATTTTAATTTCACTGTGAAAATTAGTTAAAAAATGGTAAATCTAAGTGCAAAGTGCGCCTATGCTGTAGGCTCAGTTGGCTTTTAGAGCACTGCTTATCCTAGACTGGGAGGGGTTTATGTGTTTAATGTGTATTCTGGGGTGGGGAACGGCAGTGTTTAGTGCGGTTATAGAGAGATGCAGGTGTTTCCTTTGTGGACCCACTTACAGTGGACCCGACTGGACGTCTAACAGTGAGCAAATATCACAGAACAAACCTTACAAGCTGAGGAATGTGGGACTGATGTGTAATGATGCTCAGCTCCTACAATAGTGCCGTCCACTCAGCAGTTCCCATAATCTGAGTACGCTGGATCCAGCGTCCCACAGTGCTTCACAGTACCATCTGTAAGCTCACATACTGCCATCAAAAACTCAACACACTGGAGGAAGAAAAGATTCTGCTTCAGATAAGCCAAATCTCCCTGCGGGTTTGGTTGCATGTTGTGCGGGATGAGATGGTATTAAACAATCTCATTCTGGCCAAACTGTGGGTTTAGTGGAGCGTGACTCCTAAAGGGAAGAGAGATGGGGGGATTCCAGGTTTTTCGAACAGCACCCAGCCACTATTGTGAGCAGCTTCCAAACATTAGTGATAACATGAAACAGACCTCAATCACGTTTATGCTTCAAGCGTATCTCTCCATCTGTTTCATTTAGCATTGGACCATTGGAGAGATCTCAGTTGATTACTTCCACGCAGAAAACCACCATCCTACGCTTTCTTGGAAAAGTATAAGCAAGAGAAAGCTATGATGAAAGACAAACAATGCGAAATACGATCCAACACCACACAGAAAGAAATGCGAGATTTGAAATGTGTTTTTTTTTTTTTTTTGAGGAAAGAGTGTTAAAGTATGGCTGAGGGGTGGTGAGCTGGGAGTGCTTCCTGAGTGTCTTTGGGCATGTCTGAGCTGTATTGTTCCATCTTTCCTCGCTTCATTGCTTCTGCTGTCTATAGAGGGTTTGGCTCCAGGCCTCTTAAGGTCAGGGGTCAGGACCAGTAATTCAATTATGTTCGTCCTCAGAAGGTGCTAAATGTTCATTTTCAAACTGTGTCCAACTTTGAGTGTATGTTAAATTAGAAAAGTATAGTTTGTAGAAAATCTTTATAGTGGCTTAAGGAAGTCTAGCCTGAACATTTGAAGTAGATTTGAAGTTTAGATCATTGAAGAAGTTTGGAACAGTTGGCATAGTTAAGTACACGTTTACATGTTTCTAGTATGAATTGGCATGTTTCTTGCTTGGCGGTTGCTAGGGTGTTCTGAATGATTGCTATGGCGCTGATTGGTGGTTGCAAGGGTGTTTTGACTGGTTGTTAAGGCATTGCTAGGTGATCTAAGTGGTTGCTAAGGTGTTGCTAGTGTGTTCTGAGTAGTTGCTGAGGCATTGATAAGGTGTTGTATGTGGTTGCTAGGTGGCTGCTAAGGTGTTGTGAGTGGTTTCTAAGGCATCGCTGGGTGATTGCTAAAATGTTTTAGGTGGTTGCTTAGGTTTTCTAGGTGGTTGCTTAAGTGTTCTAAGTGGTCGCTAGGTGGTTGCTAAACAGTGGCGTAGCGGACAGGCCCCGTGTGATGAATTAGCTATTGTATCAGAAAAAGATTCGTTACTCAGAAGCTTTCTAAATCAGAGCTCGATGAGGATCTCTTGTGGTTAAAGTATGGTAAAGCACTGTGTTGCAATAATGTCAAATGTTCACAACGGACCAACTCATTCATGTAGTGCATCAACAGTAATATAAAAAATTACTCAATTACTGTAGTTTTTACACATAAGGTATGTTATGTTACACCACTGATGACTGTTGTAAAATCCAAGGTATTTAAAAGAATTTACATTTATCGTATTTCAACTAGTCCTTCACCCACCCACTCGTTCCAAGTGGGGATCGAACCGGTGACTCCTGAATGGGAGGCGGATGCTTTAAGGAGGAGGCTATGAGGGTGATGCTTTCAGGCTGCACTCGCCAGCTGGCCTCCGTTAAACACTATAATACGATATTTTGTGGTTTTCTTTAAAGATTGTTGTAAAACATACGCTAATACACTTTAGTATGGTTTGAAATCTTTTTACTATAAAGTACTATTGTGTTTTAGTTTAAAGGGTCACGAAACACCAAAACACATTTTTTGAGCTGTTGACAGTCGTATATGTGTCCCACACTGCTATAAACACTATTAGGACACCTATATTTCACTAAAAAGTGTAAATTGGTTGTTTTTGCGTTATTTCAAGCAAATTCGTTCTTCCGGTTTGAAACGAATTTTTGAAGCTGCATCACGGTCATGACATAATAGCGTTGTATTCCAGCGTGCAGACTGGGCGTCTGTGCCAGAGTGAGTCTTATTACGTCTTACAGTGTGATGCATTAATGCATGAGTAAGGCTTGGTTCAAACCAATCAGCGCGCTCTATTGTGCAACTTCATTAATATTCATTAGTGTCACCGTGTTTACACGACAGAGACGCCACGTTGTGTTGGCAAAACAAGCGTGAAGTGTTGCTTTTATAGTTTGCTGCCATTAAGTTTTGTTTTCATTTTCTTTCTGTGAGCGCGCAGCTGGAGTCACGTGTGGATTAACAGTGTACGCGACGCTCGACAACAATAACTTACGTGTCTAAGGAGGATTATTGTTTACCTGAGAGCTGTTCTCATCTCCAAACGCTGAGATCTGGATTCGCTTGTAGTATTCTCTTCATAAAGACGCGGCTCTAGTTTCTGGTGATTGTCCTGTCTCTACAGATTTGGTAAGTGAGCGACCAGTACTCTTTGTTTATTCAGTTTGCTCGTATCGAACTAAGTTAACTATTGCACCGAGTCACCGAATGTAAACACGTTAGCATCACAACCAAACTTTAACCTCGTGTAGGGTTTTTACCGCATTTAGTGACCGGAATAACACACGCGGCTTTCTGACGCTACCTGCCGTGTGCATCTAAGTTTCTGGGAAATGCGGAGAGTTTTTTTCTCTTATTCGCCGTGCGGTATCAAACATTGCATGAAAAATACACGCTTAGAGCAGTTCATCGAATCAAATATCTCGTTTGTCGCGAGAGGCATGAATGAATTCCCTAAATGAAAGAGCCAAACTGCAGTTAAAGTCCAACATTTAATAATTTGGCAAATAATTCGACTACAGATGTCCATGTAGGTTAAACACCATCACTTTCTCCTGTGTGTATTTTGACTCTGAAACTCGCGCTTGCCCAAATAGACACTCCCACACCCTCCCACTTTAGTTCCTCCGACACTCCCCCCTAAACAGAGCTGGACACGCCCACTTTTCTGACTTTTTCCAAAGTAGAGGTATGAAAACACCCTGCTGAAACGAGGAGGTTTCATGGCCCTTTAAGTACTGTTGTGTGGGACCGGTGCAGTGCTTTGAAACAGTAGAAATGTAATCGACTCCTAATCTCTCGTAATACACTTTACTAACCCATGAGGGTGTTTAAACCTTTGAATCAATTTAAAGCAGTCACATTAGTATAGGTGAAAATGAAGCTTCGGACATAACTGATCATGTGATTATGGCAAAACGAATCAAGCTCCGGTACACTGCTTCACTGCGAGATGTATCTTTGTTTGATCCATGCTTCGAAGCCTCGGCGCACAACGTCACATCACTATGGATTAGTATATAGTTAGAATAAATTGGTATGTTGTTAGTATGTCCAATGTAGGGTCAATGGCATTTTTTTTTACAATTAAAGTCTATAGGACAGATGCCTGGGTACCGTAATTGGTTTGTAGGATGTGGCTAGTAAGTTGTAGTAAGTAAGATTGCTAGTCTGATAAATGAGCCCAACCTTGAGATTGTATGACAGTCTAGCACAAAGTTATGAGGTCACAAAGTTCGGTCCAATGTTAAGTCAATGGGACTTTTCCGAAATTTCTGGGTCAGTTTTTGGAAAACCGTAAGTCATATCAATTGAAAAAGATATAGCAACCCGAGTTAGACCAGTTTGGAGGTTTGGAGTAAGTTTGGTGGTTGTAGTATGAACAGTCTATGAGGATATGCATATAGAAATTAGTCTCACAGGAAGAAGAAGCATATTCATTTAATGTAGTATAACAGTAACTTTCTCAAGCCACCATAATTACGAAACTCTTGTATAATAGCAAGTTTATTGTTGATTTAGTTTGTGTTTATTTATTTATGTCCTGGAGTATATGTGGTATTATGATTTAAACATTTGTGGAGAAAACATTTGTGGACTGCTGGAGTCATTTTCACTGTGTGGGAAATATTCCTGTGGTCTTGAGTCAGTATGGGAGTATATACTGTATACTGGCTGATGAATAAAAAGGGAGTTCCCTCAAATCATAGTTTATTTTACAGCTAATAATTTAGCTAAGACTCCTATCTCAAGTGTACTGCTTTCAGTAAACAAAGACGCAGGACAATTTGAGGTTGATTCTCAAAGGATGTTCAATGCAACTCAGCCAGTGTAAACCACAATGTATAACGTTACCGATTAGTACAAACATTAGATCAGTGACACAATGTTTTAACAAGAGCTTAACCAAAGCCCTTCACTGGTTCATTCAGAGTTTCCTTGGATAGATTGGGGTGGTAATTGTATATTATACTAAAAATAGTATTCGTTGTTTGAGTTTGGCTGGTTTCAATGTTGTTCTGACTCCTTTGGGTGCTCCCTGCATTGGGGAAGAGCAATGAAATGTAACAAACCCAATATAAACCAAAGCAGATCCAAAAAAGCAAGAGTGTTCAAACATGTTGCTGAAAGGCTATCCTGTAGTGTTTATCTTGCCTTCACATGCTATCAGAAATATCCTACTTACCACAAGTCATGATTATGAATGTGTTACATTTAAGTGGTTTGTTGTCAGAAAGAATACTTTTGGTTGACAACCGTAAATTTTAACACGTTAGGTCAAATACATGCTAATTTCATTCATTCATTCATTCATTCATTCATTCATTCATTCATTCATTCATTCATTCATTCATTCATTCATTCATTCTAGGGTTGTAAAAATATACCGGTATGACGGTCTACCACGATTTGAACGTACACGATTATCATACCATGAACAATTGCATATCAACGGTTTTAACCCTTAAAGACCGAGACAGCCGCCCGTGGCTAAAAATAAGTATTGTTCTTAAATGTTGAATAACTTTTGATCCGCTGATCCGATTCATACAATTCAAAGATTGGCATAAAGAAGAGAATCTCAGCTTTCCAGTGCTGTATCACATAACATTCGGACTTCCAGAGGCTCCGGAATCAGTGCGGTTACGTCATCAAAATTTGACAATGCTGATTTGACAAAAAAACACTCGTCACTGTGTCTCCGGACAAACCAGACATGATACATTGATGCATTGTCCCTCCTCCATGCCCAGATTGGTTCAAACTCGCTATATCACAACCAATAAGCATAGGTTTCGCTTTTGTTTGTGGACCAACAATGAGCTTTTTGAACAACACGGAATGAGAGATAGGCATACATTTATGCGCGGCTAAATAAAGCGCAAAAAAAAAGTTTTGCATGAAATAATTCTCATACTGAGTACTTTTGCAAGCACAGCAGCACAGAAACATGACAAAACAGTGACACAGCAAAGACGAACTGCTGCTCTTGCTGTTTTCAAAAGAAGCAAATGAAGGTACAGCTGTTTGTCTGCATTGCAGACAACCATATCCATATCCATATCCACAGACAACCATATCCATGCTGGCACATAAAACCTGGATGTTCCATATTGAATCTAGTTTCGTTATGTAACTATTTATAGTATAGTAAATATTTATATCTATTTTTTACTGAGGATTTGCACCATGTTTATTTGGACTTTATTTGTACTTTGACACATTATTTCTTATTTTCTTATTTTTTTATTTGTTCATTGTAAGTGGTGTTGTTTATAGTAACTGAAAATATATTTGGAAAAAGTCAAATTTGCTTCACTGTTCTATTATTTTGTAACATTTGTAACGTATACCGCGAAACCGGCAAACCGTGGTATTGTTTTAGACGATTATCATACCGTAAAAAATTCATACCGTTACAACCCTAGTTCATTCATTCATTCATTTTCCTTTGGCTTAGTCTCCATTTCAGAGGTCACCACAGTGAAATGAACCGCCAACTATTCCAGCGTATGTTTAACACAGCGGATACCCTTCAAAATGATTGGATGATAACCAAATAAATAATCGGCGAATGGTTTCTGCTGTCTCTTCACTTCCTATGTTAGCTACTGACCATGACAGTTCAAATGTAAAGAGAGACTGTTTGTCAGTATCAGACAAAATTCCCCTTATTTTCAAGACAAAACAAGATGATGTAACTGCAGTGGAAAAAAGGAGCAGCAACTGTTCTTTCCATCCCTGTGTTTACATTTTACAGCCTGCACCTTATAACTCGGAAACTTGGGTGTCGAAATTAATTCCCAAGATTTATTGGTAACACTTTACAATAAGGTTCATTAGTTAATGCATTTACTAACATGAACTAATCATGAACAACACATGTACAGCATTTATTAATCATAATTAAACATTTACTAATGCATTATTGACATCCAACTCCATGCTTGTTAACATGAGTTAACATCAACTAACATTGAACTACTCTATTTTCATTAACTAACGTTAACCAACATGAACAAATACAGTAGTACATGTATTGTTCATTGTTTGTTCATGTTAGTAAATGCATTAATTAATATTAACTAATGAACCTTATTGTAAAGTGTGACCGTTTAGTAAAACTTAAGAGGTTATTCATGCCGTTTTTGACCAGAAAACTCACATTTATTATAATACTGATTGTACAGTACACTTTGTAAAGGATTTAACCCTAATTAAACACCCCTAAACTGCATAATCAATGTCTTTAGACTCACTAGCTGTGTATACTGTAATTCATAGTATGTATCCTTCAAAGAATGAAAAAATAAGAATGGTTAACAGTCTAGCATTTGGAGGATTGATCTTGTCATTTAGCGCCTGAGATGTCTGCTTTTGAGGGTCAGCTGAAATGTTTAGGACTATGCCAATCTTTGTCCAGACTGAAAAAAAATAAAAATAATAATTGGATTTACTTTTTTGAGGTAAGCAGATGCAATCGATTTACATTAGCTGAATTTAACAGACAAATTAAGTTGATTACAAAATGTTATTTTTTTAAATTTAGCCCTTATCAACTGTTTGCAACCACTTACCTTAAAAAAAAACAAAAAAACAATTTGTTAATATTTTTTCAGTGCATCTATATCCACATCAATTTAAGTCAAAATATTAAAGTATTTTGGATTTTTAACATTCAAATTGTTGCAATATAAGCTGGATACAGGCTTTTAAAAGTGTAATCCAACATATTACCTAAAAACATCCCATTGTCATGCAATGAATCTTGACAATCTTGACATAGCCCTTCCTCTTAACCCTACACCATGTTATTTGCATTTACGCGAAGGGGTAGGGGTGTTTCAATTCTATTTAGCTTGAAGGCGTAGGGCTAAGAGGAAGGGCATTTTTAGGACCACACTATTTCTTATTGCCACATTGTATTATTATGATAACATGATATATGCCTTTAGTGATTTCCTAAAGATAAATACCAAAAAATAACACAACTGGAATAACTACAACAGTCGCAATCATCTGGTCTTATATAGTGTTGGGCATTGCTAGGTGATATAAAATTTTGAGATTGCCATATCGTGTGCTGTGAGATCGCTAATACTGTCGCAAGGGGGCATGGCAGTGTTATGTTTACTTAGTTGCTCATTTATTTAACTATTTCTAAATGTATTTAATAAACTTTCGGTTGATTAAAAAAAAATAAAATAAATAAAATTAATAATTTCCTTGGTGGTGCAGGTCTGAAAGTGTCGGTCAAGTGATGTTGATGTGAACAGCTGAAGCTGTCAGATTATTTGTAGTTTATTTATTATTAATGATGATGATTAAAATAATAATATTAATTTTATTTAACAATTTCCCAGAAATGGGTTGCGGCTGGAAGGCATCCGCGGCGTAAAAACTTGCTGGATAAATTGGTGGTTCATTCCGCTGTGGCGACCCCAGATTAATAAAGGGACTAAGCCGACAAGAAAATGATGATGATGATTTAACAATGTACTTAAAACATGTAAAATGTCTACATTACTGCAAAACAAGTTAAATATCGTCTTTAAAATCGGCATAGGACTCAACTCTCTGCGATAACTTTGCCTATCATCAATACAATACACAATACTATCGTCTATATGAAGCTAGAGATGACATATAATGACGTGTACAGGTGTTGGAGTGCTGTCCCATTTTTTGGGGGTAAATATGAAGCTCTTCCCCTTCACACTCTGTTTCAAGGGCCAATGGGAAGGGGTAGGGGTACAAAAATAGTACTGGTAATGGGCCATAGCCAAAATCTATTGAGTTCTTAATTCAGCTGAACCAGATTGAAATAGGATTGCTCATTTACTTACCTTCAAGCAGTTCCAAACCTGTGTGAATTGCTTTCCTCTGCTCAACACAAAGTAATATATTTTTAAGTACTAGAGGGTCAAAATAATTACAAGCCCACTTTGACTTTCAATGGAAAATACATGTCATACTATGGGTGCTCTGATTGTTAGGCTATTAAATCACAATCACAATTGTTCGATAATTGCTTTTTAATACTCAATTAGCCATCGCTTGGACCCAATTTCACAGTGCCACCTAATTCTCTGTCCAGGTTAAAATAATAATGATGCTAATTACATGATGAGTTAGTAATGAGTAAGTCATACATTTTAATCAAATAACTCTTGAGCAATCTGTTTTACCAGCAGCAGTTCTTCTCACACACAAACAATGATCTCTCACAAGCTCCCATGATTTTATTTTTTTTTTATCAGAAAAAGTGCATTCTCCTCAGAAATATTTTGGTTCCAGTGTTGCCAGATTTCACTATAAAGGCACACTAGGCAAGTTTTAAATAGTATTATTAATTGGGCTGTAAGCATTGCAGGATCTTTAATAAGTCGTAAGCCCATCATAAGCCCATCAAAAAAGATAAACTTACATTGAAAGATTGTTTCGATCATTTTAAATGTTCTAAGCTTCCTTTTTCAGCATCAATAATGTAATGTAATCAAAATATAGTAAGTGTTGTTGAAGCGTAAAATGAGATGAAAGGCCATTTAAAGACAAGTGATATGAGTAGCAGCAGGTGAGTGGAAAAAACTGTTAAAAAATACCGTGGTGAAATACATTTCAATATTTTAAAGACATGGTGCAGTTGACCCTTCGCTAAGCCCCGCCCTTTTTAGTTACTATTGCTGCGCCTGTCAAGGTTTTGTGCCTGGCACGTCTATTTCAATATGTATGCGCCGGTGTCAGACATTCCCAGGGATATGATCAGTCATTTGTGGCGAACAGGTGAGTTAGCCGAGTAAGCCAGACAAAAAATAACTGCAGTATGCATTACAGGGGTATATTCATGACATAATACGCAACCAATTAGAAAATAACTTAATCAAAATTAAAGCTAGGTTAGTCTAGCGGCCTCATATGCTGACCATTCAGCAGCTTAGTTCATGCACAGCAGGAGAGGTGACATTTAAAAATAATCTAAAAAGAACTGATTTGTGCAATGAAATATAGCGTTACTAATCGACGAGGAAACGCGCATGGACACTGCGTCTACATAATTCAGAGAAAGAACAGCGAGAAAGGGGAAATTAATGGATTTGTGCCGAATATTAGCATCATTGATCCATAACAATGCACTGTAGGCCCTACCTATAACTATCATATAACCACATGATTATGTGCTTTTCATACAGTTTCTATAAAAATTTGCAGTTTAGTGGAAGAAATAAATAAACTGAAACACAGATCAAAGTATAAATAGCAGAAGTGAACAAATAGATTTTCCTTACCAGCTAATAATAATCTGACACCAAATATAAAAGCAGACACAAACCCAGTATAACGCCGTCACCAATGACTAAATCTCCAAAAGACCGATGAAAACATCAGTGAACTGTAGCTCTGACACGGTCACGGGAGTTCTACAGTAAATTACTGAAAAACAGCTGCGGGTGAAGTATATTAATCACAATTGCTCAGTTTGTGATCACATCTCGGTTTTGTTCTGTTGATATGTAGTTTTAAATATTCGTTGCCTAAAACAGGTGGAAATATGATCGCTATTAGTATGGCGAGGGGTTAAACGGAGCAGTGTTCATAATATAGAGCGAAAAAAGACAGCTGGGAAGCATAACCTGCTTTTTGTAGGGGACACAGTTTAGATCTTTTTAGGGCAAGAGGTGTGTGAGTTATTGCCGTCTATCACTGAATGTCAGGAATATCGAAAACAAAACCAACTTAACTTGTCTCCTTTAACGCCCCTCACACAGCTTGATCCACGCTGGGCTTTCTCCCCTTGGGTTTTAGGGTTTTGAAAAGGGAAAAATTCCACCGCCCCATATAAACTTTTAGGATACCGGGTGTCAGATTTGCACAATCCATATGCACTACGCTTTGGCTTGTTTCCCTCGCTCGAAAGCTTGACAGGCATCCTGCGCGTACTTACGGCGGCTAGGCCACGATTGGTGTATGGTGGTTTTCTGTTGTGGCTTAGCGAAGGGTCAATTCAATGTAATTTATTTATATATATATATAAATAAATAAATATATATATATATATATATATATATATATATATATATATATATATATATATGTATATATATATATATATATATATATATATATATATATATATATATATCATACTTTATAATGTGTCTCAATCAGGCACTGCAGATGATTGATTTTAAACAAACCAATTCTGATTTGTTGCCTATATCTGATTTTTTTGTCTGCCCATTTACACGTTGTTTTAATAGTGACCCAAATCCAATTCATGTGTTTACACTTGCCATGCAATTTACGATGTCGTGCATGCATAAAGGCAGGTTCTAGTATCTGTGAAAAGAAATTGTCTTATTTTTAGCTCTGTGAAATATGCGAAGTGTAGTATGAGCAGTGAATGTTTCAGTCCAGATTTACCCCCACGCAGTTTATGTAATGGTATGGCCCTGATGTGTGTGTGTAGTCTAAGATGTAACCTTTGCCTGTGTGCGCAATCTGCGCACTTTTCTTGGAGAGAATAAAGTTGTTCTATCTGTAGCCCCCAGTGTGTGTATTAATAGCAACAAAAAGCAAAAGTTTCAACACGAAGTTCATCCAACTTTAAAATGATTTTGAGGTGGAGGTGGAAAAGGGCCGTCATCGCAGCTTGCGCTTATGGTTTATATGCTTGATGATGTCCTCCACCATTTAGAGGAATTTGTGGGTACGAGTGAGATCTCAGGTCTGGTGGGAGCAAATTGTAGCGACTGACCACTTTCCTCCATGTTTCCTCTGCTGTTGCTGTAGTTGTTTACCGGGTCAACATCTCCACACACGCTCTTCCTTTTACGTCATTAAACCGTGGAGAAGATGAACCACATTGTTTCAAGTTTAATGATGTACAGAACGGAATGCCTCAATAAATCCGATCTGCCTGTTTACATGACAGTCGCATTGTCATATATACAATTTATATCTGATTTATTTCCTCATATGAAGGAGGCTTGAATCCGATCTCTGAATATCCGAAGGATTGTGTTTTTTTTCCTGTTTACACTGTTATAGAACAGATCTGATCTGTGTCACATATGAGCAAAAAAACGGAATTGGGTCACATTTAACTGGCAGTGTAAACGGCACCTTAGACTCGACGAGTTTATAATAGCATTAATGTTTCCCGGAAATACCAGAGCTGGCTCATTAAAAGTTTAAAGTCCCTATTAAGGTCTATTGTTCCACGCCATATTTTGTTTTAAAATATGAACATTTATTTTACGTCAGTATTTTCGAGGGATTTTCAGTGCTCGGCTGCTGCTCCTCTTAGTGGTTGCATTTGAACAATTCATTATCTCATTTGAACAACTAAATTAATGCTGAAGTCTATTTAACTGGGTATATTTTAATTAAATTACATTATTAATGCTGTTAAAGGAACCATATGAAATTGAAAATAATCCAAGACGATCTCACGGCGATTAGTAACTTTTTGATTTAGTGGGTAATTAAATTCGTATGATCTCATTTGTACAATTTAGTACAATTTGCTCATTCCCAATGACGGTTGGGTTTAATGGTGGGGTTTGCTGCTACACCTTTTAAAAGTCGTACATTTTCATATGACTGAAATTGTACGAATTCATATGAATTAGCCACTAAACTGACAAAACGTAAAATACTTACACTTTCCCATGATATCAAGCTGAAATATTCACATCAATCTTTCACCAGAAGTTTATCAATGGTTAAAAAGCACTTGTGCATGTAGCCCATTAGTATAACTTGGGTACTTAACTGACCTGACATCTTACCTACTACTCTTACAGTACCTCAGACAAAGTGCTCGTCTCCATATAGATGTTAGCAGAGCTAAGCATACTGTCATGAAAAACATGCCATGCATGAAATATTACACACTGACAGCTTTTGGTGCTACACACATAAAAACATGCTAGATATAACTGAGCTGTTTTCAAGAGGTTTTTAAGTTTGGAATTGTAGTATAAAGTACTATAAAGTTTTCTCACTGGTAAATGAATCATGATGTAGTGTAATAGTGTTTGTTTATATGGTTTCCTATTTGTTGCGCATCTTCAAAGAAAAGAAAAAAAAAACACTTTTGTTTTCAATGCTATCATGCTAATGTTAGCATTTTTCCTTGATCTCCTACTGCATTAAAACCCTGTTTTTATGTTGTCTAAAAATATTATAAACTTTTCTTACTGAAAACATATCCCTTTTGTGCTGTTTTATGCATAATTAGAAAAAATACTCTCTATAAACTAAATGACAACTTTTTTATTTTACATTTGGAAGAAATTTCATCAGTAGTTTACAGAATAAAAGTATGAAAAAAAGCATAAAAACAGAATTTAAGTGTCTTCATGCGTTACACATTGCGTATATACAATGCAGTTTAAACATTTAATGTTGTGAAAGACGTTTTATCTGCTCATCCAACTCTGTGGTTATTATTCCATCAAAAAATGCATTAAAAATTTAATAATGTGAAATAACCGTTTGCATATATTTCAAAAGGTAATTTATTCAGTGTTTATCCAGCCTTTGGAATGTTTAAAATTTATGTATAATTTATGTATAATTTATTGTATATAATTAGAGCTTTTACTGTCAGTTTACAGGTCTGTTCAGTGTATTCTTGCTGAATAAAAATATTTGTGTTAATATAAAAAAATAAATAAATAAATAAGTAAAAAAAAAATTATAAAAAAAATAATAATAATAAAAATAAATCAACAAATAAATATATAATAATAAAAACTCCAATCTTTTACAAATAACGCTATATGATAAATACTTCCGCGACATGTATTGCGAAATGAAAAAATTTCACTAGACGACTTGAATAACTATTTGGAGAGAATTAATCATTTAAGATTGATTGGAATGATTCTGTAAGGGAGTGCATCTGCATACAGTACAATATAATAAACAATCTACAAGCATAGATAAATTCAACAAAAACAAATATACTAAAGAAATAAACTATACTCAAACAAAATAACTGTATTCAGTTATACAGTAATTGATCAATCAAATGTAAATATAATTAATCAAATGTAAAATAATAAAACAATAATCCATAGTCTTTGTTTAATAATGCAGTTCAATGAAAATAATCATTATTAATTTGTCACAGTTACGAATGGTACAGTTTCTTATGCCACGATGCTTTTTATATCCTCATTCAGTCACATGCCTCAGAAAACACATGCAAGTAATGAATTGTATTACAGACTAAACATTGCATATCCTGCGATATGACTATTACGAATGATCACATTGCAATATCGGTGGTAAAACAATATATTGTGCAGCCCTATTTCATATTGACCTCATATTAATAATATTAACTGATACGGGAGTCCAGGCATCTGGTTTATTAAATTTGCATGAAAACCTTCCTAAAACTATATGTACACCACAGAATAGATTAAAATTGATTTATTAATAATCATGGCTCATGTAATTCAAAAGTCAATATTTAGGTTAAATATGTTTACGTAGAGTTTACTTACACTGCACACGTTCTCCTGTCTAGATTGTTTCTTATACATCACAACTTTTAAATGTGATTAATTCACGATTCCCACTAAAAAGACTGAAACTTGTAATTTTAGCTATTCAAATGTAAAATTAATGTAAACGCGAGTCAAAAAACTATTTAAATTTGAAATATAATTGTTTTATTATATTTTTTGTTTAACTTGTAACACAGATTTCTTCATGTAAACAACATACCCATAATAAAACCATCTAGATTCTGGCTTGACAGCCATATTTATTACAGAAATTAAAACACAGGCATGTTAATGCCATTTGAATTTTAAAACAATCAATGCCAATAAAGAAAACAATTATATACATGTTGGATTCTAAGTGTACTGCAAAAAAAAAAAAAAAAAAAAAGCCAAAATACAGGCATTGCAAATTTGGAAATTGGAAAATTATAACAATAAAGTATTGAATACAAACAATTGTACTCATTGAAAAGTTGTATTGCTGAGAACATTAATTAAAAAGTAGAAACAATTTTACTTAGTCCTACATTCAGCCAGTTGCTAGGATAGTCCAGTCTGTTGACATTATCGGGGGACAATGTGGCCCTTTTCTTTTGAATGATGTGAGCTGAGAGTGAGAACAGTCTCTCACATGCAAAATCGCTGAATCAGCATATTCGTTTCAGTGCCTAATTTTGTTGCCGCTGGTGCTGCGACAAGAATGTAAGAAGCATCGAGCGGTATATCAATGCACGCAGGACTCAGTACAGCACAGCAGGAGCGACTCCCTTCAGATTCAATATGCATGATCACGTTCATCAAATTTGCTTCAACTAAGCGCTCTTAAGTATGGCTGTATTTCAAATGGATTCTGACACAACAACGTGAATCAGAAGCTTTACAAAAGTTGCGTTTAAGGGGGAAACACGACAGAATGCGACAGCTCGAGACATCATCTGAGTTTCACTGAGTACATTTACATGGACGCTAATACTCTTAATACTGATTAAGATACTACTCTTATTAAGAGTCTACCATGTAAACAGCGATTTTTTTTATAACCTTAAAGGACCACCGAGTCACGAAATGCAGAGGTTTTTCTTTCCGTTTGGCATGTATCAAATTCCTTTAAAACAAAAGTCGAAAGATTAAAAATGAAACATACAAAATTAGATGAAATTCTGAAGGAAACTCTCTTTAAAAATTGTTTAATACTGAAACTTTCCTTCTCAAAGTGCTTCCTTGGTCTTATCCATATTTCTTTGCATCTTTAACACACGTCGAGTAAACAGGGAAAAAAACTGCAACTGCGTTAATTGCGTTAATTTTTTTAACATGTTAAATATTTCAAATTAATCGCATGCGTTAACACACTAATTTTGACAGCACTAATATATATATTGTTTTTCTTATGATTTTTGCTCTCTATTTTATATTACCCCCAACATTTTAATTTGGGCTACTAATTTTTGGACTGTTATCGTAAGTTATTTTGTTAGATTAGCTCCAGATTTAGCGTCAGTAATAAGTGTCAATTATAGTCACTTAAAAATATGAATTTAAATGAGAGATTTGTGAAGGGTGTACTCATACTGTATACGCTGAGCACTGTATATAACCAAGGTGAACAGGTTCCCTCATCATGTATTCGAAGTCATTTGCAGTTGCAGCAGGTTTATGTTCAACTCCCATAAATCTTGAATTCATTAATGGGTTATGTGAGGTGATCTTGGAAAGCGGCCTCTGCCGTATAAGCGCACGTTCAGATGTGCCAGACAGGTGTATAGGAGACACAGTTACAGGTAGATCCATGAGAGAAGCACTTGGCTGAGGTGTACAGGTGCATATAAAACAGACAGGTAGATCCGCCTAGGGTTTTACAGTTCCTTGATGAATGAGTTTTGTAGACTTGGCTGAGGTTTGGCTCTTGGCGGATATACAAAGCATCAGCATGTTGCTTCTGGACTGGCTCCGGATATCCACCATGGCGTCCAGCCACCTGCCCCGGGCCCCTTCATGATGCTGGAGGAGGAACATTTCCCAGACCCCACCACTTCTCAGTCTATTTTGTCAAGGGTTTGATAAGCAGGGTTTTATGAAAGAATTTTTCAACCATTTAAGGTTATTTGTTGGTGTAATTGTGTGTTTTTTTTTTGCAGAGAAAGATCTTCAGCTTTGGTATTCTTCACTCAATATAACAGTTAGTTTGAAGGTATGAATTATGCAGTAACAAATAATTCTTACCATACTTGATTCATTACATTGAAAACTGTAAAAAAGTATTACATTTTTAAAAATATTATGTTTAAATGTCATTAAAATACATCATTTTTAATGGCAATTAAACACAGGATAACTAAGTGGAACTTTAGACTCGTGTACTCCGGTAATAAGAAATATTTGGTTGATGTGAGCGCTCCACCATTAAGTCCTTTCCAGATGTTCCTATTTGTTGATAGGTGGAGGATGTCCATTTAAGACTGCTTAGCATCTTACCTCTACTGTGAGCCATAGTTTGTTTGTGTGTATTCAGTGAGCAATGGACTTTTAAAATAATAAAAACAGTAATACAAACAGTGTTAATGTGTGATAAAATAATTGTCGGCATTAATGCCTTAATGTAATACTAAACACAATGACTTGACCAGTCCTACTTTAAATATGTAAATGAGGCAGTATTTTTTATTTATTAAAGATACAGTAATTAGCATATGATTCTAATTCAAACATTTGAACATCCTTGATAGGGCTGCACGATATTGACAGCAACTGAAATTGTGATATTTTTTCTGCGATATATTTCTGCTAGTGTGCTATGAATCTAATAATCAAGTTTAAGCACAGATGAATACAATAGAACAAAGATGAAATAAGCAGTGCTATTATGGTTTTGGGTGGAACAGTATCGAGGCACAGAAATTCAATTATAAAATGTACTATAACATTCTTTAAATAATTAAACAAATCCCCTTTATCATTTCTTGTGGTGAAATGGTTTAAATTCAATTGAAATCGTAAAAACACAGCCCAATACAAATCTTTTGGACTATTAGATTAGAGTTCAACTTTCCAGTGATTCCAAAAATCATGTCTTTTTAACTGTGGTTTCTGGTTATTATAATCCCAGCTTGACATTGCAAATCCTGCAATGTGAATATCGCAGATGTTGAACATCGCAGTATACAGTAGTATATAGTTCTTATTAAAATTAATAAGAATTATAATCCTTTGAATTATTACTTTTTTTTTTCATTTTTAAATATTTACCAAATTATATTTTATGTAGCAAGGAAATTTTTACTGTCTGATAATATTTTTTCTTCTAAAAAAGTCTTATTTGTTTTATTTCAGCTCAAAATAAAAGCAGTTTTTAATTTTTAAACACCATTTTAAGGTGAGAATTATTAGCCCCTTTAAGCTATATTTTTTCCAACGGTCTACAGAACAAACCATCATTATACATTAACTTGCCTAATTACCCTAACCTGCCTAGTTAACCTAATTAACCTAGTTAAGCCTTTAAGTGTCTCTTTAAGCTGAATAGAAGTGTCTTAAAAAATATCTAGTAAAATATGATTTACGGTCATCATGGCAAAGATAAAGTAAATCAGTTATTATGAATGAGTTATTAAAACTATTATGTTTAGAAATGTGTTCTCCGTTAAACAGAAATTGAGGAAAAAAATAAACAGCTAATAATTCTGACTTCAACTGTATATATACACATAATAAATATACACAGTACACACACTTAAATTATGTTTGTCATGATCACTAGTGATCCAGGCATGCACCACTACCCAGACTACTGTAAAATTCTGTCACCTTAAGATTTACAACTCACTTCATGCTCACACACCTATACCGATTCTCCAATGATTATACACACAGCTGAAAGCGGATCAAGGATTTTATCACGATCACCAGCAGTCTGCAAGCCTTGATTGTTAGTGATCGTGGCAATGTCGAAACAAGCTTTTATTTTGGATGCGATTTATAGCAATTCATTTGTACCCAGAATTAGTTTTAATTTGATTTTACTAGCTATAAATAATACATCTGTCTGCACACATTTTCTGAAAATAGATATTAATATAACTGTAAAGTTTGTTCTAAGGGCTGCTGAGGTGAAGATTTTTAGCTCAGTTTATAACAACTTGTTTTAAGAAAATGCCATTTAAAAAGCTGAATTGTAATTGAAATCTACAGACACAAATTTGTTTAGACTAAAAAAAAACTTTATGAAAAACCAGAAAGCCAGACTCAAATTGACAGGTACGTTAAAAACAGTGTTTTCATTTTAAAATGTCATTGGTTTAATGTCATAAATGCCAACGTCAGTTCCTTTTTTCCTTAAAAAGTCATATAGTGGTCTGTAATGCTGTGTTTTGGGATCATTCAAGAACATGTTCTCCAATAATGAGCATCTTGGGAATGTGCTAAAGGAATTTTCACTGCGATGAGGCATTTCTTAAACCAACGAGCCACTGTTTTTACTGTCATGTGAATTTCTCTGAGGTCAGATTATTTCCACTGTGGAAATTATTCCTCTGTATTTCAAGCATTCAAACATTATCTTTAGAATTTCAGACTTGGTGTTTGTTAAACAAATTAAACTGTCACTTTGAAGACAGGGACTTATCTTAGCTCTAAGTGGAAAGACTTGACGTTTCAAATGTTGAAACTGGAGTGCTGTGCTTTATCAAGAACAATTTTTTTTTTTTTTTTTTTAAATGAATGATGGGATGGTGGCTCAGTGGTTAGCACTGTCGCCTCACTGCAAGAAGGTCGCTGGTTCGAGTCCCGGCTAGATCAGTTGACAAATCTGTGTGGATTTTGCATGTTCTCCCTGTGTTTGCGTGGGTTTCCTTCAGGTGCTCCGGTTTCCAAAGTCCAAAGTCATGAACTATAGGTGAATTGGATAAACTAAATTGTATGAGTGTGTGAGTGAATGTGTGTATGTGTTTTTCCCAGTATTGGGTTGTGGCTGGAAGGACATCCACTGTGTTAAAAATATATGCTGGGATGGTTGGTGGTTCATTCCGCTATGGCGACTCTCTAATAGAGACTTAAGGGTGATTTATACTTCTGCTTCAAGCGCACTTGGTCTGGTGCAGCCTCTATGCGGCCGTATAGACCTTGCCTTGGCTGATGCAAAAGTTGACGCACAACTCTCAATAAATGTAACTAGACGTTGCAATAAAGCATAGTGCAAGCTCAGTGATTGGTTGACTTGGTATAGGGGATGAGTGTGGGCAGTGCTGAGAGCCGTGAGCCTGATGAAGCGATTGTTTACAAGTGTCGAATCCCATGAAGGAGCTCCAGATGAAAACTTTTTTTTTGTGTTTGGCTTCTGATTAAAGTTGTTGCACATTCATCACCAGTTTCCGCTTCTAAATGAGTAAGTTTTAGCTACTCGTACATTAAGGTAGCTTTCAGAAAAACAAAACACCCTCAAACTATTAACTTTTTAAATCTGTAATTTTTTCATTGTGGTTGGCAAAATAAAATACTGTGTTTATACAGTACTGTTCAACAGGTTGTTATTTTTATTTTGTTATGTTTATTTAAATTTATAGAATATATACATTTAATTTTTTACCACATTTACTTACAAAAATACAGTGAGAAAAATTGTGTACTGCACTTTTCTGAGTCTCTGAATTTATATATATATATATATATATATATATATATATATATATATATATATATATATATATATATATATTTTTTGTTGTATGTTTTTTTCAATTTTAAGAATTAATTCTCACTGTTAACTAGTGGCTAATTACCTGCATAATAATAATATGATATTGGTACACATAAAGTACAAATAATTATTCTACATTCCTAATACCTAAAGTTATTGAGCTAAAGTCTCAGTTATTGGTTTATTAATAGTGAAAATATCAGAATAAATTGTGACTTTGTTTATTTTTTGTTTCAGTTGTGCTTTTAATTATTTTAGTTTTGACTTAAAATTAAATAACAATGTATTGCTAACTGAAATAAAATAAAATATTTTTTTCAGGTAATATTAAATTTTTTAAATTAAAGCACGATTTTTTTTTATAATTTCATTTTGGTCAAAACCCATCATATATCAGATCATACATCACAAAAAATCATATATTATATTATATTATATTATATTATATTATATTATATTAATTTCTTTTCAGCTTAGTCCCTTTATTAATCTAGGGTTGCCACAGCGGAATGAACCGCCAACTCGAACCAGGGACCTTCTTGCTGTGAGGCGAACATGCTACCTACTTCGTCACTCCGTCGCCTATTTTATATTATATTATATTATATTATATTATATTATATTATATTATATTATATTATATTATATTATATTATATTATATTATATACCTTTATATTATATACCTTTATATTACATACCTATAATATTGTTCCTGTCTTGGCAAAGCTGAATTTCCCACCCATTACTGCAGTCAATTAACACACAAACAAAATCATTCTTATATGATGATTTTATCAATGTTAAGCTGCTTTAACACAATCTGCATTGTTAAAAGCAATACAGAAATAAAGATGAATATAATTGAATGATTTGATCCTCAAAAAACTTCTTTTCTATTATGATAAACATAAAAAAGCTCATTATTTAAAATAAAATAAAAAATAAACATGATCAAATTCATTAAGGAGTATTCGATTAGTTAAATATTTTAAAGTATCCTTTTTGTGACATTATAAATCTCTTTACTTTCACTGTTGATTAATTTAATGTGCTCTTATAATCACATTAAATGTATTAATTTTTATACAAACCTCAAACTTTTAAACAGAACAATAATTTTTTTAAGGCGTTGTCATCGGCAATTCCTGGTTTTGTTGGACTGGATTAAACAGAATTATGGTGTAGGGGAAACATGTCTGAGATGTCGAGTCGAGATGTCTGACGTTTGCAAGTCTGAGTCCTGTGATAATTGGCCTATTCTGACACAGATTACATGGCTGCTCTCAGACATCTAAACACCACAGACTTACTGACCTGTTTCTGCATGCGCTTGTGTGTCTACCAATGTATATTTACATGTTCATTTAAAACAAAGCACACAGAAAGAAAACCAACAGTCGGCTGCTGTATTTACAAGTCCCAGTTAGTTACTGTAGACAAACTAAGTACAAATGCAAATTTCTCCTCAGTCTGATGGACTAAAGCAGCAAACAGATGTGGTCCGAATTGGGTGGCGTGTTTGTGAGACAATGGGCTTTGAGCCGAAAACTGTATTTATTTACACGGCCTGTGCAGTGTAATATTTGGAAGATGAATTGACACAGCCCTGTCTGAAGTACCGTTAAATGAGTACCTGATGTTTTCCATTGTGTTTTGAGTCTTGCTTGGATTTTAGCACTGACTTTTTACAAGCCTGTTGCCGTGCTTTGAGCCAGCACAGTATATAGGCATCTGCTAAACAAATAAATAATGTCATAAAGTGCAGTACTGTTTTTTTGTTCAGGCAGGCAGTGTGTTGGCATGGACAAACTCTTCCCACATGTTTAATTAAGGAGGGCCATGGAAACGGGAGGGCAATTTGTATTTGGGATGCTCGTTAGGGTGACCAGGCGTTCAGTTTCCAGAGACAGTCCCATATTTTAGGTCTATTTGTAGTGATATGTTGTGAAAAAGTTATGTTTTGTCCTATATTTTGCATAAAATAAAACCGCTGAGCTCTCCCTCTGTGACGTGATGCAGTCTTTACTAGAACATTGCGTGGAAACCTTTTGCATTAAACCACATAGGGACAGATTTACTAACTGCTAACTATCTTCTTTTTGGTTTTAAACATTATTATCAGTATTTACGAAACAAGCACAGAGAAAAATATAGCTGAAAAAGCATGGACACAGCTATTTTTGCACCTGACCTTATTGAATTTGCATTTGGAGGAGGTTAGACGTAAGTTTTGTGAGAGGGAGATAGGGATGGGTGATATGCTCTAAAAATTATATCATGATTATCTGGTATTTATAGCAAGAACAATATGATTGACAATATAATTAATATGTATGCACTGAAAGACATTGTAGCTGTATACATTTTTGCAAATCTCAGATACATTATGCATATTTGCATTTGTAGGGGGTCAGACGCAAATTTTGTGAGATGGAAATGGGGAAGAGTGATATGGACAAAAATTTTTTTTCACGATTTTCTGGTATTTAAATGTAACTATGTTTTGTCAGTTTAGTGGCTGATACGTACAAATTTGTACGAGTTCAGTCATAAGAAAATGTAAGATTTTAAATCACCCAACCCCGCCTCTAAACCCAGTTGTTTTTGGGGGATGAAGCTGCAGTCAAACTGGACTTTTCTCCCTATAGACTTCCATTCATACACACGTGAATGCGTCAGACGGGAACTGCAAGCTCGTGCGACAAGTTTCGCAGTTTGCTGTGTTGCAAAGTTCAAGCTTGGTGAACTCTGAACTTTTAAATGTCTAATCATCTTGTTTAACCCCGCCCCTTTTCACAGCCCCTTAATACAGAATTTCGCAAGCTCAAACTCTAGTGTGCTTAAGCAAATTGTACTTAATTGTATAAATGCTGTTAAACAAATTTATACGAATAAGCCACTAAATCAAAAAGTTACGAAATGCTGTGAGATTGTGTTGACATTTTTAAATTTTTGCAAAACTCAAATGCGTTATGCATATATGCATATCTAGGAAGTCAGACGCAAGATTTTTAAAAACAACATTATGATATGAAAAAAAAATAGCAATTTTCTGGTATATATAACAGTAATGATATTAATGATGATATAATTCATATGTATCCACTTGGAGGCAATGCAACTGTCTACATTTTTCAGCCTTTTCTCACGAGGAAGCATGAATCTGTTTTGTCAGTTTATTGGCTAATTTATACGAATTTGTACAGATATAGAAAAATGTGTGATTTTAAAAAGAAGGTGTGGCTCCCGACCCGTCCCTAAACCCCTCTGTCATTAGGGGACAGACAAATCATACTAAATTGTACGAATGAGATCATACAAATTCATACAAATTAGACACTAAAGTAAAAAGCTACAAATTGCCGTAAGATTGTGTTGACATTTTTACATTTTTTCTTATCTCAAAAATGTTATGTATATATTCATTTCTGAGTGTAACCACAAGGAAATCGAGTGACAATGGAGGATCCTTGTGCAGGTTTTATTAAGAATCGTAGTCAGACAGGCAATGATCAAAAACAGGCACAAAAGAGTACAAACAGGGCAATCTGGAGACGTCGTCAGATAACAGGCAGATGGTCTATACAGGCGGCAGACAGGGTAAACGATAAAACAAAAAAGGGTCAAAACATGTAGAAACTATACCATGGAACGCATTGTAAAGTTACAGGGTGTTAACCTAACAAGACTCAGCAATGAGAGTCAAAGTGAGCCGTATATATGTGAGTGTAATCAATATATTAGCAGCTTCAGCTGTGTAAGTGTAATCAAATTAGACTTGGAGCAGGTGTGTGTGTGGTGCATGACAGGACTTTGTATGGGGATAGGATTGTAGTCCGTGTAAATGCGAATGTTCTCCAGTGATATATGAGGGTTAGATTGCAGGTGATCATGACAGCAGGAGGTCAGATGCAAACTTGGAAATAGGGATGAGTTATATGGACTAAAAATTATATTACAGGTTTCTGGTATTTATAGCAATAACGATATTAATGATGATATAATTCATATGTGTCCACTGAGAGGCAATGTAGCTGTCTACATTTTTTTAGCCGGATCTCATGAGGAAACATAACTATGTTTTGTCAGTTTAGTAGCTAATTCATATGAATTTGTATAAGTTTGTATAAAAATGTACGATTTTAAAAAGGAGGTGTGGCACCCAACCCCTCCTTAAATCCAACAGTCATTGGGGGATAAGTAAAATAGTACTAAATTGTGCATTGGGATCATACGAATTTATACGAATTAGCCATTAAATCAATAAGGTACAAATTGCCATAAGATTGTGTTGACATTTTTAAATTTTTGCAAATATCAAATACGTTATGCATATATGCATTTGTAGTAGGTCAGACACAAAACATGGACTAAAAGTTGCTATCAGTTAAATATCAGTTTTCTGGTATTTATAGCAGTAACGTTGAATAAGTATCCACTGAGAGACAATGCAGCTGTCTATATTATTACATTTTTGCCAATCTCAAATACATGACTAGGCCACGTTTATACAAGCCAACTGATCCACACCCTTCCCTAAAGCCAATCGATATTTTTTTTAAAAGGTAATGAGAAGAGTAAAGCATATCACAGCCAAATGGTATAACCAGGATTTTACATTGTATGGTTTACCTTGTTCTTTGAACCATTCTTAGCCACAATTGAACTCGGTTTGCTCCACTTTTCAAGTACGACACTATATGAGGCGAGCTACTGAGCAACTTGACCGATCTGGAAAAAGCTGTCCATTCGGAGATAAGTGGGTAGGGTGAACGCATTTAATTATGTATCAAAGACACATTTAAGTGAAGTTTATTAATAAACTATTTTCGAGAGGAGCACGCAGTTATGATTGATAGCAGCTGGTCCACATTAGCTTACACTGATTTACCAATTAGACCTTAACCACTATAAATAACCAGAGTATCTTACCTTAGCCATCTTCGTCTTGAGGAATCCCCCCTTCCACCCCTACTCCTCCCAGTTCCTTGTCATGGCAGCACGGATGCCTAATGGTTTAGCACAGAGGTGGGCAAACTCGGTCCTGGAGGGCCGATGCCCTGCAAAGTTTAGCTCCAACTCTAATTTAAATTCATCTCTTTAATTTAAATTAAACACACCTGCTTATAGATTTCTAGTGATCTTGAAGACACTGATTAGTTTGTTCAGGTGTGTTTGACTAGTGTTGGAACAAAACTCTGCAGGGACACCGGCCCTCGAGGATCAAGTTTGCCCATCCCTGGTTTAGCACCATCGCCTCACAGCAAGAATGTCACTTGCTTAGACACTACCTGGCCAAGGCGGCATTTCTGTGCAGAGATTGTATGTTCTCCCTGTGTTTGTGTGGTTTTTCACAGGGCTCTCCGGTTTCCTCCCACAGACCAAAAGCATGTAACAAAAGTCAACTGACAAATCTATATTGACAGCATAGACTATCCATAGCATTTATAATCTACTTCCAACATTATCAAGCAGGGGGAGTTCTCGAGACTTGAACTCGCACTCACTCAGGGCTCTCTTCCGGGACAGCATGCCAAACACGCTTCATAATCAATCATCAGCTAAGGGCAAACTCTTGAAATTGTCTTTGTTGTATTTATTTGGTGCTGTGCAAAAAACAACCTTGATTTGTTGATAATATGTCCCTGTAAATGTCGGTAGTGTGAAAAGGAACACAAGTAATTGGCTTCATACCACCCTATAGAGTTTGTTTCACCCAGAAAATAATGTACGGCAAAAATGTAGCCCAGGGTTATGGGGTAACACTTTAAAATAATGGTAGTTAATGTTAGTTAATGTATTTACTAACATGAACAAACAGTTATTCACGTACTGCAGTATTTGTTCAACTTTGTTAATATTAGTTAATGTTATTTAAGTTAAACTATGTAAGTTCATGTTGTAGTTCATGGTAACTTGCTGTACATGAACTGATTTGAACAAGCACATTTGGACTTTATTAATGCATTATTTAATGATGAACCATGATTATTAAATGATTTGCAAGATTATTCATACTTAAATAATGTTATCTATTACAATAACTAATGGACTATTATTCTAAAGTGTTACTGGATATGGGAAGACATTTTACTGTATATTGCAAGCGATAAGATATCACCCATCCAAAGAGTAAAGTAATTAAGTAAATCACGCAACATGATTTATTGACATCTGCACTCTTCAAATTATGGGCATTTGTTTATTATTTAACACCTAAAAGAGCATGTTTTGAATGTTGAACTTGAAATGACTGCAGTTGTTGCACTTCAGATAAGAAAGAGTGTTCCACATGCATTTATTTGGAATGCCAGCGGAACACATCGTCCAAACATATTGTTTGCCAAATATGTTTTTTTTTTTTTTTTATTGCTTCAGGAATTAAACGATGACTTGAAACAAACAACTGAGTCATGTACTGTCAACTACTGTGATCTTAGTTCCCTCAGAGAGTGTGATCTTTTTTCCTTTTGCGTAACCTGTCAAAAATGTCAAACAGTTGTCAGACCGTATACTTGTCAAATCTTGTAGACTATCTCACATGAAAACAGTCAGATATGGCTTTCTGAAAGTTAAGTTAATTCAGTAAATAACTACTGAATGTTAATTAAGTTAATTAAGTTCTCAAAACCTTTTGTTGTGGATAGCCAAATTCAGTTTCATTGTAATTCTGAATTATGGCATTTTTAGACTGAATAGGCTATAAGCACAGCTAGAGTTTTAAAAAAGCTTAATGTGACACTTTTTAATTTCACAAGGTTGTTTTTACAGCTTTGGTGCTGTAATGCATCGAGTTAAATAGACTTAAGCATTCATTTAGTTGCGTAAAACAGGGAGCGCGAAAACTCAATTGGAAATACTAGAGGGGTGGGAGATTTAATTCAGTGCTTTCTTTTTCGATCTGAGATCCCCTTTAAATCGTATATCTATCAGACAGTGAAGATTGCTGATTTTAAAGAAATCAGATCTTATATGTGCCAATTTTGTAACTGAAAAAGTTCACTGGAAGCCCAGGGGCAGACTGGCTGAAAAATAATATGTATGCATATAGCCTATTGGTTTTTATACAGTAAATAGGGTAGTTCACTCAAAAATAAAATTTGTGTCATAACCTGACTCCCTCATGTGTTTGTTTTCCTCATGTGACCTTCACCATGTGCTCCTTCCAGTTCCCGCCACTAGTTATGTTCATCTGTTCCACCTGTGTTCATCCCCTGTGTCCAATCATTGTCATCTCCCTCATGTGTATTTAAATCCTTGCATTCAGTTTCTCCATTGTCTGCTCTTCTTGCTACATCGATGTATGTCTTCATGTTCTTCCTGTGTTCATCTTTGTAAGTCTTGTATATAAATTAGTGCTGTCAATCGATTAAAAACATAACTAATTAATTGCACTTTTTTGAAAATCAATCACGATTAATCACATTTAAAAGATTAAAACTTGTAATTTTGGCTATTCAAACAACCTCATGTCACTTTCTGAGTACATTTACATAAGACACCAATACTATGAATTTAATATGATTTAGATAATACTCTTATTAAAAGTCTACCATGTAAGCAGCGTTTTTTTTTTTTTTTTTTTTTTTTGTCTACCTTAAAGGACCACCAAGTCACAAAATGCGGAGGTTTTTCTTTCCGTTCACCATGCGGTATCAAATTCCATTAAAACAGAAGTCGAACGTTAAAAATGAAACACCCGAAATTGCATGAAACTCTGGAGAAAACGCTGGAGAGCCTGGTGATGTGACATTAATTGTTAGATACTGAAACCTGCCTTCAAAAAGCGCTACCTTGGCCTTATCCATATTTCTTTGCATTTTGAAGATGCGTCGACCACAACAGTAAATAAAATAACTGCAACTTTGTCAATTTTTATTTTTTTACACAGTATTTTTTTCAAATTAATAGCATGTGTTAACCAACTAATTTTGACAGCACTAAAATATGTGTTTTGATAATCCTGAGATCTTGTGCCTTCTAGTGAACCCAGGCATTACAAAGTGGTTCCAAACCTTTATTAGTTTCTTTATTCTGTTAAACACGAAGCATGATATATTAAAGTAAGCTGAAAACCTGGGACCACCAACATCCACAGTATAAAAGTCAATTGTTCCATGTTTTCAACATTCTTCAAAAATATATATATATTTTGTTCAACAGAGAAAAGAAAATCAAAGAGGTTTGTTTCGAGTGAAAAAAGAAAAAATGATGACAGAATTTCATTTTTAAGGGAACTATCTCTTCAAGATAGTGTTTTGTGCTCCATTTCCATATAGAAAAACCACAAAAAATAAATAAAACCACTTTAATGCTCATTTCAAATGGCACAGATGTTGTGGTTAGTGTCAAAACAACCCATTTAATCCCCATTAATTTGCCAACAGGAGTTATTTATAAATACTGGAACTTTCCTGTGCATGCATTTGAAGCGACTGTAAACAGTAGACAGTGGATGTCCTGGAGACGTGTTTTCGAAGGAGGCGCTGGCAGGTGTCAGCTGTCAGGTGTGCATTTAACTGTCTTAGGCTAGACTGTGTCATAACTCTATCCCATAATGACACCCCATCCATAAGCAGCTGTTTTCTTGATTTGAACGTGACCGCATCTTAAAGCATCCAAGTAGATTGTCGCACATCGAGCTGGCGGCGAGTCAGCCAACGAACGGCAGCCAAACTCTCAGCATGTTGTTGGTGCTTGTTGTGACCCAGAGGGGATTGGCTTTGCGAATAATACAGCTGCAGGGCCGTCAGGATCAGATCTAGTTCTGTTGATTTGTGATCCTGACTAGCATTCCTTCAATGCAGAAACCTGTACAGTAACACTGAGAAGACTTTCCACATTTTTTGATGTGTTTCATGAAATGTGGTTTCCCGAATATGGACCGAAGTTCTGTTATTACTAACATTTCAGTGTTTTTAAATGCTTTGATCCACAAAATATATACACATAGCATTGGACACTTTATCTCGTTCTGTGATTTGAAGCAAAGACTTCTTCAGACTTAAGTAGATCAAGTGATCAAGATCAAACTAAGCAAGATATCTTTGTACAATCGATATTTAATTCTATAAATATACTAATTTCATTGATATTAGTTTGTTTTGAGAATAAAAGCTCAACAATAGGTCACTTAAGAGTTCCTAAAGACAGTCATTCATCAAAAAATGTGAACATCGAGGAAAAGTCCATTTATTTCCATTATTTGTTTCAAAAAGTTAAATGTGTATGTTATATTAGTCCACTACACACAAGTGAAATATTTCAAGCCTTTGTTTAAATTTAAAAATTAAAAATAAAATAAACAAATCCAGTATTTCACAAAATTAGAATATTTCATGTGACCAATAAAAAATAATCGTAAACACATGTTGGCCTCCTGAAAAGTGCATTAATGTACTGTTTTTTTACTTTGTTGGGCCTTCTTTTGCACTAATTAAAGCATCAAGGCAGCGTAGCATAGAGGCGATCCGCCTTTGGCACAGTTAAGGTGTTATGGTAGCCCAAGTTGCTTTAATGTTAGCCTTCAGCTCCTTTGCATTTCAGGGTCTCTGTTCCCTCGACTGTCTGTTGACAAAAGCCCATAGATTTTTAATGGGGTTTAAGTCCGACAAGTTTGCCAGCCAATCAAGTACAGTTATTCCATGGCTAATAAACCAGGAACTGGTAGATTTGTCTTTGTAGCCAGGTGCCAAATTTTGCTAAATAAAATCGTCATCTCCAAAAAGCTTGTCGACAGCAGGAAGCATGAATGCTCTAAAATTTTCTGGTTAACAGCTGAGTTGACTTTGGACTTGATAAAAGACAATGGACCCAGATGACATGGCTCCCCAAACCATCACTGATTGTATAGATTTCACACTGGACTTTAAGCAGCTTAACTTTAGTGCCTCTCTCTCTCTCTCTCTGCTCTTCCTTCACTCTAGGTTCTTAATTTCCAAATGAAATACAAAACTTGCTTTCATCTGAAAAGAGAACCTGGGACCACTGGGCAACAGACCAGTACTTTTTCACCTTAGCACAGCACAGACACTTTTGGCGTTGTTTTTTGTTCAGGAGTGGCTCCTTATGAAGCTCCCTAAGATTTCTGAATCGTCCTTACTTTACAATCCTCTCAAGACTGAAGTTATCCCTGTCACTTGTGCACCTTTTCCGACCACTAATAGTCAATAATAGTCTTCTAGGTTTTTTTGATATATATTTAAATTGTTCACACTTAGCAGATGATTAATAAAGAACAGTAATAACGAAGTGTAGTCAAAAAATTGATTTATATCCAAACACGCATCCTGTTCTTATGCCCCATGAGTGATGCATATGTCTCTTAAACCTGACCAATCTAAACTTGTTTTAAATAAAACAAATATAAATGGGTAGTGCGTTCGCCTCACAACAAGAAGGTTGCTGGTTCGAGCCTCGGCTGGGTCAGTTGGCATTTCTGTGTGGAGTTTGCATGTTCTCCCCGTGGTGATTTGGGTTTCCTCCGGGTGCTCCAGTTTCCCAAAGTCCAAAGACATGTGCTATAGGAATGAGTGTTTAGGAATGTTTCCCTGTGATGGGTTGCAGCTGGAAGGGCATCCGCTGCATAAAACAAATGCTGGATAAGTTGACGGTTCATTCCGCTGTTCATTCCGACTTGAGGAAGGCATGGAGGCTGTGGTTTTTATATGTGAAAAATAATAATTTTTGTTACATTTTAATCCTTTATTTATTTTTTTAAAATACTTTTGAGTATTGCTCTAAATCCTGTACATATTATGCAATGTGTATGCGTTTAAGGAGCACAACTAACACACTCTGCCCTGGACTTTTGACTAACTTTCATTTGGTCAATGGTGCAGTCTATTTCAGTTTCTCAAAATAGCAACGCGTCAACAATGCGCCTTAACACACCTCCTTTCTAGACTGGAACACCCATGAGTCCACAAAGTGGTGCAAATGGATTTACTTTTTAAACAAAGTGACTCAAAGTGGGAAAATTATGGTTGAATTGGTCTGAAAATAGCAACACATCGCGCCAAGCACATCTTGTGTCTTCTTGCACTGGGTGTATAATAGGGCCTCTTAACTTCAGAAAAGTTTGAACCAATCTCTGAACTTTATTTATCAACTTTATAATTATGGCCAACTTTCTTTTATATAAATAAAATCTACTGCCTGACCTACAAAAATCATGAATAAAGCAACTAAATAAATGAACATTAACCAAAATTATAATAACAGTTATATAATAAAAAAAACTGGCAAGCAGCAAGCATGTGAAGTAGTTCAAGGAGCTGAAATAATAGATCATTTAACGGCTTAAAGATATCAGCCTAATATTTTTATTGGGCCGATACCGATATCATTAAAATAGCATTTATCATCCAATATCGATATGGCCCCTGATATATTGTGCATCCCTATTTATATGCATTTTTATTATTGAATTATTTGCAGGTGGTGGATCCTGTTTTAATCTACTCAGGTTTATTTGCGAACTTATTTTTTCATTATGCCTGTTGCTATTTTCTTCATTGAATCAAATCAAAAATTGAAGATTAGATTATAGGTCCAGTGAAATTTAAATTTTGTATTAAATGGATAGATGTTAGGTTTTAGTATTTTTTAGTTATTTTTTAATAATATCTATAAGCTAGAGTGCTACAAAACAGTGACAAAAATTGTATTTAAAGGATATAAAACTGATATAAACATTCGAGTTTGCAATTTGTCATTTTTGACTAAATGAATCAACAATTTTTTTTTCACGTTACCTCATACTTCAGTTTTTCATCAAATCTTGACCATTCGAATGCGCTGTAGTATCTGACATGCCCCACCTTCTTCAAGACGCTTCTCATTTGCTTTTTATTTGATGCGCTTGAGTGCAATCACTCATTCAGTCAAGAATCTGAATTCAATCTTGTTATATCATACTAAGCACTTTTAAAAATGCTAATACGACAAGGATCTTCTGTTTATGGTGGCTTAGAAATGACTGTAGATCTTTTTAACTTGTGTCCAGCTAATGTGATGGATGTGCTGCGGGCACTGGAGCTGTCTGAAGACATGGAGGGCGTTACAGTGGAGGCCGGTCTGTGCACCGAGAGAAAGGGCACTTCAGAAACAGACATGGCTTACAGGATAGACAAGAAGATTCAGCTCAGCGCCCCGACTAAACAGCTCTTTCCAGGTATGGATGCCCGAGATACTCATTTCTGAAGTGTGAATTCAGCAGGCTGTGTGTTAAAAGTGGTTTCCTTCACAGACTCTGCTTTCCCTGAGAACTTCTCTCTGATGACGACGGTGAAGGCCAAGAGAAACTCTCAGTTCTTCCTGCTGTCTTTGTATGATGAGCAGGGGGTCCAGCAGCTGGGCCTTGAAATGGGCCGGTCACCTGTGTTCCTCTATGAAGACCACAAAGGCCAGCCGGCTCCAGATCTATACCCTTTATTTAGAAAAATCAATCTTTCGGATGGCAAGTGAGTGCTTGCAAGAATTCTTAAATAGTCAAAATGTTTTCTTTCCTTATGATACGTTTTTCTCTTTTGTAGTTCTTAATAATCGTATGTGACTAAGACCATATCCCATTTCTATTTTTGTACCCTTCCCCTTCCCCCTTCCCCATGGCCCTTAAAACCAAGGGTGAAAGGGAATGGCTTCAAAATTTACCCCTAAGAATTGGGACAGCACTACAGCACCTGCACACGTTATCATATGCCCTCGCAATCTCTTGCTTCATATGAGATCAGACAATCGACTGCCTAACCGTACGTTCACACCGAAAGCGGCGAGAGCGTCAAAGTAGCCGGAAGTCATTCATTTTCAATGAGAGCCGGCGGCGATAAGCGGCGAGGAGCAGCGCGCGGCGCGTCTTCGCCGGCGTGAGCGTCGAGGAGAGTTGAAATAAAGTCAACTTTATGTTAATGAGCTATGACGTGGTTCGGCGGCAAGCAATCAGAATGAAGACGTCCATCGCTTGATAGCAGTTCAGAGAACACAGACCAGTGAACTTTGGTTCCGACCACAGTTGTTCCCAAGGGTTTGATTATTGCGGTCGCCGGATTTCCAATTATTTAATTTTTTTTCCTACAGGAACATACATTAAATAAGTTACTGGCGAGTTACTGATGTTCATTAATGTTATATAAATTTATCCTAAAAAAGCGGGAATCTCACGCGATGTGACAGTACAAAACAGTTCTGCTGCTTCAGGATATTTCAGACATATGGACACATATTGGATAGAGCAAAGCCACACCACACGCAACTTGATCTTCCATTGTTGTATGAATTTGATAAGAAGTGCGCAACATTTTCACGCTAGAAACATGTTTTATGCAGAAATGTAACTGATATGCTGCAACGGCTCCTTTAAATATGAGATCAATGTAGCGAGTTTTGACGCTCTCGCCGCAGGAGCTGAAGGCAGAGAGCGTTGTCGCCAGGGCGGCCAGAGCGACCTTGGACGCTCTCGCCGCTTTCGGTGTGAACGTACGGTTAGTTATTCCAGTTGTGCTTTTTTTTTTTTTTTGGTATTTTTCTTCAGGAAATCACTGAAGGCAAAAATTTTGTTATCATAACGATCTAATGTGTCAATAAGATCATAATACTGTGCATTTAACACAGTGGCCAATATTATGTAAACACTCGAAAAACATAATCATTATACCAGACACTGTAAAAAAGGTAATTCCCAGCTACTAGGCTTTTCTGACAGGGTATTCGAGTGTCATTGAGTGTCAGAATGTTGTGGGACTGCTTCACAGGAGTTATGATTATGGATTATAGATTGCGAAATTTAGCGGTTTTTATTTTAGCGTTAAACACGAACATGGTTATAAGTATATTAAAACGTGCTTGTTTGTTGTAAAAATTCGTAATAAGAAAAAAAAAATCCTGCTGGAAAATTTTCTTACCCCTCGGTTTCGAATGTGGTCCTGAAAAATCTTCGTTTAAAGGGGTATTCATGCCATGGCGCAGCACAACTGACTCTTAAAGGGAACATGAGATGAGACTCTTTTTGAGATTTTGGTTTAATGCACATTATGCTCAAAACACACCCATAACTCATTAAGGGAATAAGCACAACCCTGTTAGACCATGCGCCAGGGTGCAAACTGTATTTTTTCATCCTTAAAATAGCAAAAGTGGATTCAGAGATGCCCTTAATGCTTTTGCGCCATGTGCTTTAGACTTTGTGCCTAGATTGTTAAAATAGAGCCCTACGAATGAATGAAAACTCAGATATTCAGACTCTTATAACTATTGTTTTTTTACGCCCATCACTAGTATTTCCTTTCAAATCTGTTCACTTTATAATTAATAGTAAAACAGCACCTACTGGGAAGGCATGTATAAAGGTAATAAGGTTACATCTAATTAGTAATTTTTTAATTGCCTTGTTGGGAGTAGGAGTACATCCTTAAAGTAATTTAGGTAACACTTTATAATAACTACACACTATAAATCATTTATTAAGCATTAGCAAATAGTGAATTTATTATCTGTTAAGCCTTAACTCTACATTAATAAGCGTTAGTTAGCAGTTTATAACTGCAGCTACAAATGCTCTATTCTTGACTTATAAGCACCTATATAATGTGTTTAATGATTGTACTTTCATACTTAGTTAATGATTGATTTTTTCATTACTAAAGTAAGTGTCAAATTATTTACAAACCATTTGTATTTAAGAGTAGTTGAGGGTTTTTAGGATCATTCAGAATGAGTTAGTAAATGATTAATAAACTATTGAAATCAACGTTTATATGTCTTATTATTCAGGCATATATTAATATTCAATCATTTACGAACTCATTTTGAATTATCCTAAACTCTCAACTACTCCTAAATACAACTCGTTTGTAAATAATGCAATACTTAATTTAGTAATGAAATATAAATCATAAACTAAGTATGAAAATACAATTATTAAACACATTATATAGGTGCTTATAAGTCAAGAATACAGCATTTGTAGCTGCAGTTATGAACTGCTTACTAACGTTTATTAATGTAGAGTTAAGGCTTAACAACTAATGAATTCACTAGATGCTAATGCTTAGTAAATGACTCATAGTGTGTAGTTATTATAAAGTGTTACCGTAATTTATTGCACCTTACTGAGTATTGAATATGCCACTATCACCATAACAGTAATATTTCTATCTATTGTGCAGCCCTACTAGCAGACATATTGTTGCAGGTAGTGTGCTTTTTTAAAATGTAGTTCTAGCAGATAGAACGCTTTTAGTCAGGCTTCTAAATTGGCTTTGGTATCACAGAGCACCAATTTATAGAGTGTTCTTTCACATTTAACCCATTATCTTTCACATTTGACCCATTATCCACCTCTAATAGCCCTGCTCCTGGAAGGGCAGTAGATATGGCTTTTCCTCCTGAGTTTCTGCTGTGATGAAGCTCTGCTGTTGTTGACTCTGATTAACCTGCTGTCTTCTCTTCTCAGATGGCATCGGATCGCCTACAGCGTGGAGGGAAAGTCGGTTACGCTGTACCTGGACTGTAAGAAAGTGCAGACGCTGGAATTAATGCGCGGAGATGATCCTGTGGTCAGCACTGATGGAGTTATCGTGTTTGGCACGCGGTTGTTAGATGAGGAGGTTTTTGAGGTAAGAAATATGAGAAACTCAGCTTGTTGTAATATGAAGATATCTTTCCCTGACTCTATTATTAATGTGAACATACAATATAAGAACACTGACATGAGTTTAAAAAATAAAATAATAGATAAGATTAGATTAGATTCAACTTTATTGTCACAAGTACAAGTCAACAAAATGCAGTTTAGGTCTAACCAGCAGTGCAATAGCAGCAAGTGCAGGATACAGTTATAAGTTATCAAGTGCAGTTGTAGAAAAACTAAAGTAATATTTACAGATGGATTACTATGAACTATATATACAGATTGTATTAGCTATGAACAGAGATGTACAATAAATGAATATATGTACAGGTTGCTATTATTAATCAGAAGTGTGCAGATAGATAAACATAGTTACAAATGTGTATGCAAGAGTGGGTGTGTACATACTTACAAATGTCCATGTGCAGTGGATATGCACAGTTCAAATAAGTGAATCAGTGCAATGAATATGTGCAAAGTTTAAATGTGCAAATGTTAATAGATAAAGCTGAGTAAGTTAAGACAACTGATGTGTGAGTTTTAATAAAAGCCATATTTATTCATGCAAATAAGCCATTATCTAATAATAAGTTTTGTAAACATATTCAGAATGTAAATTTTAAAACATTAAGAACGCTAGCTTTACAATTTCTGTTTAATCATCGTGTACTAAAAATAGATTTTTTATGTTTCTTTATCATATTTTTTGTTTACTGCTTTATTACTTTTATCAACCAGGATTAAGGAATACAATGTTATATAAGTAATACATCCCAAGTAAACCTGATTTCTATAGTTCCCACTTAGATATGCTTGGCATTTATAGCAGGTTTGGCATGCTGTCCCGGGAGAGAACCCAGAGCTCAAATTGCACATATGACATACAAGTTCATGTTTGTATTTTACAGATAAAAATTCTGTGTCATAAATATGTATAATATTAGTGTCCCACCAGTGATGATATACAGCCACATCGCACTATTACGAGTGTGATATTGCGTTTATATAATAGTTTGACGGCAAATTTATGTAAATAAAAAAGAAAATCAAACACGGAGAGTCTGAAAATCCTTTTGAATGAGGAACTACTTTCTTCCACCATTCATTTACATCTGCAGCTGACGTCAGAACAGCAGAAACCGTTGCTACTTCACTATCGTCACTTTAGAGCTAGTATGTGAATGATTCTCTAGTGCAATGTCTAAAGCAGGGGTCTCAAACTACTGGGCCTTGGGCCATTTACAGCCCTGCTATCCTCTTCCCTCTGGCCCGCAACTGAAATCAAAAATATAACAAGATTCCGCCTGCCAAAACATATGTTTTTGAACCTCTATCATAGTTAAACAACTTGTGGTTTTGACCAGCCACCTTATGTGGAGTTCAGACTGCATGGTTTTCAAAGTAGTTGCGTCATAGATGTTTTTACACTGCATGACTGTCTGGGCTAGCGTTTTGTCGCTGCTTTGTTTACACTGTAAAATGGATCGGCGACAGGGGCTTTTACATTGCATGACTTTACAATAGGAAGAATCGCCTACAACTTCGTCCAAACTACGTCTCACAGCCAAAAACACGTAGTATATCTTTTGTTATTAACTACATTACGAGAAAGAAGCCTTTAATGGGGTAGAAGATGTGCATATTTGCTCATCTGTGTTTGAAGGGAATTAGCAATTTCTCCTCAACTTTCTTTTTTAACTTTCTGTATGAAACATCAAACAGACACAGGTGCTCCTGTCAAACCTCCACTAGATTTTCTTCTATTTCTTGGGTCCAAATAAACCGAAAATGAGCGCTGTTAACTTCTCCCCCAACCTCCTGCTGGCCAGCAGGAACACACACACACACAAGTGAATGCTGCTCTCTCATTGGCTGTAGGTGATCGCCAAAATTATTTTCAGTCAAAACTCATTTCACACGGCATGATTTGAATCGGCGACAGCTCCACATATTTAACACGCCAAATATCTCACAGGCATCGTCGACTCATCTGCGATTCTCTTAGATTGTGTCTTTGATAGTTCATACTGTGTGATTGTCACTCACGTGCAGGAGCACAGATTTGCCTGTGATTTCAGGCATTTGTCTGCGATTTCTCAAAACCTGTTGGCGAATCAAAATCGGGGCTAAAATCATGCAGTCTGAACCAGGCATTAGTGTTTACCTTGGCTTTTTCGGTTTAATTATTGTGAAATCTCGATGGCAACAGAGAGATACTAGGAAATGTCTCTAGAGTCTAGACTGATGGCATTTGATGGCGTTCAGCCTTATAATCTTAAAATGTGAGCAAAATCAACTGTTTTGTCATCACTTTATACGAGAAGTCTAAAACTCAAATTGGCGGTGGGCCATTTCAGTGACTGCTAATTCATAGGAGGGCTTATTTAACACTCAGTCACAAGAAGAAAGTGGACACCTGATGTAAATAATGCATCTTAGGTCAACACACATGATGTTTATATTTCAAGAATTACCTGTCATCAGTAATAATGCAAATTAGCATGTTTATCATGTCACGCATCAGCTGCTGAAATATATCAGTGGTTGTTGTGTGTATAGCCGAGCATTAGACACACACTCATTCTTCCACAGAGTATATGCAGTCAAAACTCTAGCTGTTTGTCTCTTGATTGACATATTGAAGGGGGAGTTTAAATTGCTATGGATATACTACAAATAATAGGAATAATAGTTATTGTTCTGTCACAACCAATTGTATTGTGCAATAGCGAATGAACAACAGGAAGCAGTTCGGGTAACTTTAATATTGTTTAATAATGTTCTTTTTAATATTTTTAATTTTTGCAAAGCTACAACAAATAGAGCAAACGTATGTACATATTCAAATTTAGCAGTACAATTTTGCTAATGTACATAGTTTTCATGCAAATCTTAATAAGCATATGAGGAAAATCTTTTAAATTAGACCATTTGAATCAAATATTAGCAAATTGATCATATTTATTGGAAGTGTTTGTGCAACAAAATACTGATAAAAAAACTGATAATAATCAAAAACTGATAAAAATCAAACAATGTTTAAATATTTACAAATATAGAGCTTTAGTAAAAATAAAGCACTTACGGGTATATATTTCAACGTTTAAATCAGCCACACAATTAAAATACATTTGTATTACTCTCGACTGTACAGGTTTTTAGAATGGGACAATAATATGGAAACACACTCTAAAATTTGTTGTTAATAATACTGAATACTGGCAATGTAGTGGCGCAGTAGGTAGTGCTGTCACCTCACAGCAAGAAGGTCGCTGCTTCCAACCTCGGCTCAGTTGGCGTATCTGTGTGGAGTTTGGATGTTCTCCCTGTGTTTGCGAGGGTTTTCTTCCGGGTGCTCCGGTTTCTCCCACAGTCCTAAGACATGTGGTACAGATGAATCGGGTTGGCTAAATTGTCCGTAGTGTATGAGTGAGAGTGTGTGTGTGTGTGTGTATGTTTCCCAGAGATAGGTTGCGGCTGGAAGGGCATCCGCTGCGTAAAAAATGTGCTGGATAAGTTGGCGGTTCATTCCGCTGTGGTGACCCCAGATTAATAAAGGGACTAAGACGACAAGAAAATGAATGAATTAATACTGAATACTGGAGATTTCAGATTCATGATTCACTTTCAAAAAAATGAGAATTTCAATTGCAAAGTCTGTATATACATTATAATAAACACAATTAGTTTCGAATGTTTTCTTTCTGCTATTATGGAAGCAAAATAGGCCACAGTCTCAAAACTGGAGTGTGCAGATTTGTTTGTCTCTACTTAAACTTGATAAAAGTCATGTAAGTTTAAAAAAAAAAAAACAACTTCTTACCCTATATACACTGTTAGACATTTCAAAGGGTTTTTACAGTAACTTACTGGCAACACTGTTGCCAGTAAGTTACTGTATTTGAGATTTACAGTATACAACCGTAAATCCATTTACAGCATGTTACCGTAGTGTATGAAAATGGTTAACTACTGTAAAAACCTAAGTAAACAATTAGCTACTGTAAACCTTTTAATTTTGTCTTAAATATTTTATAATATAATTTTATTAATATTATTTTAATACTATTGACATAAAAAAACACAATTACAAAATATTAACAAAATAAACACTTTATTTAAAACATTGGAGATGCTTAAAACATTTAAGAAAAACGTGTAAAAACATTACATCTCAATCATTCAAAATATTTTATTTTAAGAAAAAAAAAACATTGAAAACGACAAAGCACATGAACATACATGTACAAAACTAATTTAAGTGTCTGACCTGCATATTGTTGAGAGAATAAAAAACCCAATTGTACTAAGTACTACTGACATTAAACCAGACACAATTACAAAATATTCCATTCTTTAAAACATTAATAATGTTTAAAGCATTTAAGGAAAATGTGTGAAAATTACATTAAGCATTAAAATCAACAGATTAAAAATAAATAAATTACACAAAGCACTAGAACATACATGTACATTAATAATTTAAACGTCTGAATTGCATATTTTTGGAAAAATAAATATTTGTAACTATTAGCCGACTCAGAAACAACCCAACTTTAAAATATTACAAATTCTGGTGTCAAATGCTCAACAAGGTCTGAATTCACATGTTCAAATGCAATTCATCTTTAGGTCTATTGCACTTTTACACTGTAGATCAATGATGTCAAAGCAGCTTAACATAGAAGTTCTTGTAAATTGAAGCTGCTTCAGTCCAGTTTTTAAAATTGAAGCAGTAAATGTTACTGCTGAAAGTCCAAATACTGAAGAGCAAATCCACCGATCCACCAATCGAAGCCAAGTGAACGAGTGGCGACAGTGGCATGGAACAAACTTCACCAACTGACGAAAGTGTAGAATAAAAGCCCTTGAGTGAAACCAGGCTCAGTTTGGCAAGACCAGTTCTCCTCTAGCCAAACTTGTGCAAGGCCGCAGTCTAGGCACCGGAGGCTTGAAAGGTCACCAGCGGGTGGTCAGGCTGGCCCATTGGATCAATGCGGAAACTCATTGATCACATGTGTCTTTCAGGAATCACTCCTCCATGACCACCACAGCATCTGGTCAGGATTTGGCCCAGTCCAGGATTATGAAGAACTCTGGATAAGGAGAGACAGACTAACATAAGCATAGAAGAAGCTTGTTTAAAAAAAAAAAAATCATATACTGGTTAATTATTTTGAAGCATGGCAGCTGGGTTGAGCTAGTTTTCAGCTGGTACTGAGCAACTGGCTCCTGCTCAAAACCTGCTCACTACCATGTTTAAAAGATAACTAACCAGAATGTCCTGTTCATTTTTTCCCCCAACAAGGTTTTACAAAAACATTGTAGCATTTGTGATGGGTTGATTAACTGCAGGACAGATTAGACAATTTGTTTTATGCATTCCTAATAAACTAAAACAGACTGAATACTGATACAACTATTGAGAGTGTCTTACCTAATCCATGTTCTCAGTTAGCTGGTGAAAGAAGGATAACACACTGTTGTTCATGGTTGTCATTCTCTTCATTACTTCTCCTGCCTTCTTTTGGCTCACTCTGGTTGTTGCTATGCATTTTGTTTCATCCTCTGGAATTATTTATACAAAAAAAAAATTAGGCAACATGAAATGGGGAAAAAGACTTTTAATACATAGACAAATGCATGTATCCCAATAATAATTATTATATAACGAAATGTCTGACCCATGACAGACCTCAATCTGCTCAAAAATATTATAAACAAAGATGAAAAAAAAACTACTAAATGGTTTATTAAAAAGGGAAACAAATCTTTTATTTAGCTAGTAACTAAACATGTGACACATTTTGTATTAAAAGTAACATTACTATATTGAGAAACAAATAGATGTACAGTACTTACTGTTGTATGAGGTCCAGTTTGCACAGGCAAGCTCCCAGTATTCTATATTGAAACCATAAAAAAGCCAAAAATACAGATAAGAATACCTTGATACAATCCACAACCTCCACACAACTTTTTTTTTATTGGTTTACCTTGGTTGCTTACTGGTCTTGCTTATTTTTAAGCATAAGGCTATGCTGATCAAGATGTTCCTCCGAAATGCTGTTTTCTTCTTCAGCCAAAACCTGCTGCTGTGTCAGTGCCATATCTAAACAGAAAAAAATATAATGGTAACAATTATGTTAAACCAAATGTCAAGAGTTGTGATAAAAAAATAAAAATAAAAATAGCAAACAATAAATAGCCAAAAGGTGGTTATTAGCATAATGTATAGAGGTAAAGTTGGTTTTATATTAGCAGATTCAGACTTCCCCCTTAATAATATAATTTCATAAAAGTATTATTTGCAAACTCTAAATAGCGAAATCATAATAGCAGCCAATGACTATCAAAGTACAACATGCTCAAGGTCAAATAAACAATGTTAATGTTGATTTCAAGTCATACTGGCATGCTAATTCTGATCGAATATTTAAAGTAACATGGTAAACAGTATAGAGACTTCTAAATGAACGAATGTGCGAATATAAAACCAACTTTACCTCTATGCATATTGTATAGATTTACGTTAATGTTATTATAGGTTACGTCGCGAAGTTATTTTCTCAAACTAACGATATAAGTTACTCTAAACCAGAGAAAAATAAGTTCACAACAGCTAATATATATAGTATAAATCAATATAAGTTAAACGTTGCACGTTAAAATGAGTTTGAGTCCAATTCGGTGTAAACTTAGCCCAGTTTAGCTAACGTTACCATT